>NC_057723.1:76570335-76575679 GCF_004010195.1 Chiloscyllium plagiosum
TCGTCTGTGCTGCAGTGTGTGGTGGCTCGTTGGAATAGTGTTCTGATACAGCTTCGTTTGTATGTGTTGGGAAGGTTGCTGGTGTAGTTACGTATTTGGTCAGTGTTTGTCGGTTTTCTGTATACGCAGGTTTGTAGTTCTCTGTCCGTTCTTTCGACTGTGACGTCCAGGAATGTGAGTTTGTTGTCGGTTTCTTCCTCCCTGGTGAACTTTATGCCTGTGAGGGTGTTGTTGATGATGTTAAATGTCTCTTCTATCTTGTTTCATTTTGTGATGACAAAGGTGTCATCTACGTAGCGGACCCAGATTTTTGGTTTGATGGTTGGTAGAGATGTTTGTTCTAGTCTTTGCATTACTGCTTCTGCTTTGAATCCTGATAGCGGAGATCCCACGGGTGTGCCATTGGTTTGTTTGTAGACTACATTGTTGAAGGTGAAGTGGGTGGTGAGGCACAGGTCCACTAGCTTCATGATGTTTTCGATGGTAATGTGATTGATGGTGGTTGGAGTGTGTGTGATGGTCTCATCTAAAAGTGTGGTAAGTGTTTCCTTTGCCAGGTCGATGTTGATGGAGGTGAACAGTGCTGTTACGTCGAATGAGATCATTGCTTTGTCTTCCTCTATTTTGGTGTTTTTGATGATTTTTAGGAATTCCTGGGTGGAGTGGATGGAGTGCTGTGACTCGTCTACTAGGTATTTCAGTCTTACGTGTAGTTCTTTGGCGTAATTGAGTAATTTGTAAGTACCAGCGGGTTTTACAGGTTAGCTTTTAGGAGTGGGGACACACTCTCTTGTTCCTCCACACCTATAAGCAGCACTGGAAATGTACTTTAGCTGGTAAATGCCAGAAATCCCGCCTGCTGTTACCTAAGAGGAGGGTTTAAACTAGTTTGGCAGAGGGTTGGAATTGGAGCCACATGTCTGAGAGTGGGTCAGTTGCAGACAGGACAGTGACAGGATATATTGAATCTATCAGGAAGGTTTCTCATGCAATGGAACAAAGGGTTTGGTTAAAGTGTGTCTGCTTTAATGCATGGAGTGTCAGGAATAAGATAGATGAACCTAGAGCATGTGTCAGTACTTGGGGCTACGATGTTGTGACCATAACGGACATGTGGGTTTCACAGGGGCAGGGATGGTTGCTAGATGTTCCAGGGGTAAAAACGTTTAAAAAGAACAGGGAGAATGGAAAAAGAGGAGGGGGGGGGGGCGGTGTAGCATCACTAATCAGAGAGTGCATCACAGCTACAGAAAGGAAGGTTGTTGAGGAAGGTTTGTCTACTGAGTCAGTATGGGTGGGAGTTAGGGACAGCAAGGGAACAGCCACCGCATTGGGGGGTTTCTACAGACCACCAAATAACAGTAGAGAGATTGAAGATCTCCATAGACGGGCAGATTCTGGAAAAATGCAAAAGTAGAGGGCGTGTGGCTCAGTGATGAGCACTGCTGCCTCACAGCACCAGGGTCCCAGGTTCAATTCCAGCCTCGGGCAACTGTCTGTGTGGAGTTTGCACATTCTCCCCGTGTCTGTGTGGGTTTCCTCCGGGTGCTCCAGTTTCGTTCCACACTCCAAAGATGTGTAGGTCAGGTGAATTGGCCATGGGAAATTGCCCCATAGTGTTAGGTGCATTAGACAGAGGGAAATAGGTCTGGGTGGGCCGTGTCTGTGTGGGTTTCCTCCGGGTGCTCCGGTTTCGTTCCACAGTCCAAAGATGTGTAGGTCAGGTGAATTGGCCATGGGAAATTGCCCCATAGTGTTAGGTGCATTAGACAGAGGGAAATAGGTCTGGGTGGGTCACTCTTCGGAGGGTCGGTGTGGACTTGTTGGGCCGAAACCCTGTTTCCACACTGTAGGGAATCTAGTCTAATCTAATCTAGCAGGGTTGTTGTTATGGGTGATTTCAACTTTCCCAATATCAACTGGAACCCCTAAGTGCAGATGGTTTGGAGCTTCTCGTCAAAAGGAAGAAGGCAGCCTTACGTAAGGTGGAGGAAACAAGGATCTAACACAGCGTTCGAAGATTACAGGCTTGCAAGAAAGGAGCTCAGAAATGGACTGAGGACAGCCAGGAGGGGGCACGAAAAAGGCTTGGCAAGAAGGATTAGGGAGAACCCAAAGGCGTTTTACTCATACGTGAGGAATAAGAGAAAGATCAGGGAGAAGGTAGGGCCGATCAGGGATAGTGGAGGGAACTTGTGTGTGGAGTCTGAGCAAATAGGGGAAGCCTTCAATGAGTTTTTTGCTTTGGTTTTCACCAAGGAAAGGGAATTTATTGTAAATGAAAACTTAGAGGAGCTGGGATACAGTCCTGACCAGATCAAGATTGATGAAGTTGATGTGCTAGAAACTTTGGAAAACGTTAAGATTGATAAGTCCTCAGGGCCAGATCAGATTTATCCTAGGCTGCTCCAGGATGCGAGAAAGGAGGTTGCTAAGCCGCTGGCGAGAATATTTGCCTCTTCACTCTCTACGGGAGTCGTACCGGAGGATTGGAAGGAGACGAATGTTGTTTTCAAGAAGGGTGGTAGAGAAATCCCTGGCAATTACAGACCAGTGAGTCTCACATCTGTGGTCAGCAAAGTTTTGTAAAGAATTCTGAGGGATAGGATTTATGACTATTTGGCAAAGCATAGTGTGATTAAAGGCAGTCAGCATTGCTTTGTGAGGGGCAGGTCATGCCTCAACAATCTTATTGAGTTCTTTGAGGAGTGTCAAGACAGGTCGATGACGGTCGAGCAGTGGATGTGGTGTACATGGACTTCAGCAAGGCATTTGATAAGGTTCCCCAAGGTAAGCTCAGTCATAAAGTCAGGAAGTATGGGATACAGGGAGATTTGGCTATCTGGATTCAGAATTGGCTGGCTGACAGAAGGCAGAGAGTGGTTGTAGATGGAAAGTATTCTGCCTGGAGGTCAGTGAAGAGTGGGGTCCCACAGGGCTATGTTCTTGGGCCTCTGCTCTTTGTAGATTTTATAAATGGCTTGGATGAGGAGGTTCAGGGGTGGGTTCGTAAGTTTGCAGATGACACAAAGGTTGGAGGTGTCGTCGATAGTATNNNCTGCAGCGTGACATAGACAGGATGCAGAGCTGGGCTGAGAAATGGCAGATGGAATTCAACCTGGATAAATGCAAAGTGATGCATTTTGGAAGGTCGAACTCAAATGCTGAATATAGGATTAAAGACAGGATTCTTGGCAGTGTGGAGGAACAGAGGGATCCGGGTGTGCAAGTACATAGATCCCTCAAAGGTGCTACCCAAGTGGATAGGGTTGTTAAGAAAGCATATGGTGTTTTGGCTTTCATTAACAGAGGGATCGAGTTTAAGAGCCGCGAGGTTTTGCTGCAGCTCTACAAGACCCTGGTGAGACCACACTTGGAATATTGTGTCCAGTTCTGGTCACCCTACTGTGGGAAAGATACAGAGGCTTTGGAGAGGGTGCAAAGGATTACCAGGATGCTGCCAGGACTGGAGGGCTTGCCTTATGAAGAGAGGTTGAATAAGCTCAGACTTTTCTCTCTGGAGAGAAGGAGGAAGAGAGGAGACCTGATCGAGGTATACAAGGTAATGAGAGGAATAGATAGAGTCAATAGCCAGAGACTTTTCCCAAGGGCAGGATGGACTGGTACGAGAAGTCATAGTTTGAAAATATTAAGAGGAAGGTAATAAGGGGACGTCAGAGGTAGCTTCTTTAAGCAGAGAGTTGTGAATGCATGGAATGCGTTGCCAGCGGTGGTGGTGGAAGCAGAGTCATTAGGGACATTTAAGTCACCGCTGGACATGCACATGGATAGCAGTGAGTTGAGGGGTGCGTAGGTTAAGTTACTATATTTTACATTAAGGTTAAACCTCGGCACAACATCATGGGCCAAATGGCCTGTTCTGTGCTGTACCTTTCTATGTTTACTAAGAGAGGATTGTCCCACAGTACGCTTAAGACAAAATGTGGGGTAAAGAGGTGGGTTTTTGTTTCAGATTTTTAACAACTTAAAGGTCTCCCACCCAACCCAAACCATTTCCCTTAGGTCCTTCATGGAACATGGGCTTCACTGACTGGGCCAGCCTTTATTGTCTTGTGCCCTTGAGAAGGTGACGGTGTCATTCCTTGAGAATCTGCTGCATCCCATTGGGTGCACTTGGCCCAACAAAGCCCTTAGGAAGGAACTCCAGGATTTAGCCTCATTGAAGAAACGGTGAGATGTTCAGGCAGGATGACGAGTAGTGTGGAGCAGAATTGCAGGGGGTGGTGTTCCCGTGTATCTGCTGTCCTTGCCCTTCTAGATGGAAGTGGTTGTGGGGTTTGGAAGGTGCTGTCTGAGGACCTTTGGTGGATTTCTGCAGTGCATCCTGCAGATAGTGCACACTGCTGCTACTGCGTGGGAGTGGATGCTTGTGGATGTGGTGTCAATCAAGTGGGCTGCTTTGTCCTGGATGGTGTCAAGCCTCTTGAGTGTTGTTGGAGCTGCCCCATCCAGGGCAAGTGGGGAGTATTCCATTACACTCCTGACTTGTGTCTTGTAGATGGTGGACAGGCTTTGGGGAGTCAGGAGGGGAGTTACTTGCTTTTGAAGGTTAAAATTAGCTCAGTGACTGAACCAAAGAGTGTAAATTACAATAATCTATTGAAAGCAAAATAAAGATAGGGAAAGTCAATTCATATTAAGAGAGAGACAGTAAAAGATCTAATTAGCTAATACATTTTATTTTTTTTTAATTTCCAACAGCGACCAAAATCTCTTGATAATTCTCACTGTCAATGGTTGTAATAAAGCAGTAATAAAGATGTATCATGCCAATAAAACTCACTCACACTGAAATGAACAAGAAAACTTTTTCTAGCATGTTTAGTGATTTTCTATGACATGTATAGTACAGCTTCACTTCCTTTCATGACTATCATCTCAGAGTCTCTCAGCCAGATAGTACGACAGGGAAATTTTTACAAGAGCACAGAACAATAACACTGTCACCAGCTTCCTCACTCCTATATTAAACGACACGTGTGCAGTCATTCTCAATTGACATCACATTTTATTGTGTGATACCAGTGACCACTGATAACTGCACCAATATTGCTGAACAAACACTGCAGTCATTGTACATAAAAAAGACTCATACTAATATATTTCCTCCTTTGATGTCTCATAAAAATCTCCAAGTTTATAATTTGCTGGGCAAACCTTCTTCTCTGGCAGTTCCCCAAAAGGTTGTTTGCTCTTCCGCTCTGATTTGTGGTACCTGAGGTGAGTAAACGTTGGATCATCGCATCGCACCACAGCTGGGAACTGAAGAGGTGGCCAGGAAGGAGTCTGGGATTTTCAGACAGGCAGACACACACACACACAC
>NC_057723.1:76575966-76591543 GCF_004010195.1 Chiloscyllium plagiosum
ACACACACAGATACTCCTATACACACACACAGACAGTTACTCGTATACACACACAGACAGATACTTGTATACACACACACACAGAAACTCGTATACACACACACAAAGATACTCACACTCCCACACACACACTCACACACACACACTCACATACACACACACAGACACATACACACACATTGACACACACACAGACACACACATAGACACACACACACAGACACACACAGACACACATAGATACACACACAAACATAGACACACACACACTCACACACAGACACACACACTCACACATACACACCGACTCACACACAGACACAGACATAGACGCACACACAGATATACACACACACACCTTCCATGGTTTGTGTTTAGCCTCCACCTGGGCCTTTTGGAGACGTTTCACGTGGTTAGCTCCTTCATAAATGCTTCTTCTCCAGCTTGGTGGGGTGCAGTCTCGACCAAGAAACTCCCACGGGTCAGTGAGGACGTTGCATTTCTTTACCAGGGAGCTATTGAGAGTGTCCTTGAAGTGTACCCTCTACTATCGTCATGCCTACCTGCCATGGTCATGTTGGGCCATCTTGCTAACAGGACAATGTCACCCAACTCATATCCACTTTTGCTCATCCTGTATCCTCATACTAAGAGAATGCCCATCTGTCAGTGAACAGCTACACAAAAAAGTCCAAATCCACTCGACTAAGCAGGACATCCCTGGAACTTCACATTTCACCTTTGGCACAAGCTGACGTCAATTCACAAGCTGTTGACTCAGAGTCAAGGGTGTTATCTATACAATAAATCTATACCGGTCCTTTCTGGATAATACAGTCCCCTTAGATCTCATATATAAATCCATAGAGTCCCCACAGTGTGGAAACAGGCTATTCAGCCCAACAAGTCCACACCAACGCTCCAAACAGTATCGCACACAAACCTATTCCACCCTAATTACTCTACATTTACCTCTGATCAATGCTCCCAACCTACACATCCCTAAATACTGTGGGCAAGTTAGCATGGCCAATCCACCCTAACCCGCACATCTTTGGACTGTGGGAGGAAACCGGAGCACTCGGAGGAAACCCAAGCAGACATTCACCAGAGACTGGAATCAAACCCGGGTCATTGTCAATGTCAGGCAGCAGTGCTAACCACTGAGCCACCATGCCGAAAATTTCCTGTACAATGATTCATGTGAGTATAATATCAATCTTAATGCCAATGCACGTTTCCTGGCACGGTAAAACTGGGACAGTACTTACACAGTCAATGGTAAGGCCCTGGTCAAGTGTCGTCAGAGAGACCTAGGGGTGTAGGTACATAGTTCCTTGAAAGTGGCATCACAGGTAGACAGGGAGTGAAGAAGGCGTTTGGCACGCTTGCCTTCATCAGTCAGAGCATTTCCTATAGGAGTTAAGACGTCATGTGACAGTTGCACAAGACATTAGTCAGGCCATATTTGGAGACTGCATAGAATTCTGGTCGCCCTGCTATAGCAAGAATGTTATTAAATTGGAAAAAGGTTCAGAAAAGATTTCCAAGAATGTAACCAAGACTGTAAGGCTTGAATTATAAGGAGAGGCTGGATAGGCTGGGACTTTTTCCCTGGAGACTAGCAGGCTGAGGAGTGACCTTACAGAGGTAAAATCATGAGGCGCATGGATAAGGTGAATTTCCCCAGGGTAGCAGTTTCCAAAGTAGAGTCATTGGCTAAACATGAGATGGAAAGATTTAAAAGGAGTCTGAGGAGCACAATTTCCACACAGGGGGTGGTGCATGTATGGAATGAGCTGCCAGAGGAACTGGTAGATGCAGGTACAATTACAACATTTTGGACAATTTAAAAACATTTGGACAATAAAGACGAGGGGGCATATTTTTGAGGTAAGAAGAGACAGATTTAGAAAAGACATGGGGGCAAATATTTTACACAGAGGGTGGTTCGCGTGTGGAATGAACCTCCTGAGGAAGTGGTGAGTGTGGGTATAGTTACAATGTTTAAAAGACATTTGCATAAGTACATGAATAGGATAGGTTTGGAGGGATAGGAGCCAGGAGCAGGCAGGTGGGACAAGTTTAGTTTGAGATTATGTTCAGTACGGAGTGGTTGGGCCGAAGCGTCTGTTTCCATGCTGTGTGACTCTATGACTCTACGACAAGTACATGGATAGGAAAGATTTAGAGAGAGTGGGACAAATGCAAGTAAATGGGACTAGATCAGTTTAGGAAACCCGGTCGACATCAAGGAGTTGGGCCCAAGGGCCTGTTTCCGCACTGTATGAAACCATTGGAGATAATTCAGAGAAGATTGACCAGATTAATAGCTGGCAACGGAGGGGGTTGTCTTATGAAGACTAGTTGAACAGGCTAGACATGTATCCACTCGAGTTTAGAAAAGTAAATGGTGACACTGATTGAAACAGATAAAATCCTGAGGAACCTTGACAGGGTGAATGAATGATTTATTTATTGCTGCATATATCTTGACAATATGGTGAAAAGAGTTTTATTGCCAGCACCATTTTGAGGTACAATAAGGATTTTAAAAATTACTTAAATAAGACTTCATCTTCTGTTCAAATTTTCTGTCCTGTTTCAAGCACAGCTTTGGGGCTTCTGTAAGGTCTCCGGAAGGTACCCCGGTCCTCAAAGAGTCTCTGCACCACAGTAATGACAACATCAATATCCCCAGGAGACCCTGGCTCTGCGCTGCCATCACCTTGCCAACACTGCCAAGAATTGAGGCTCCAGGCCTCCTGCTACCAAGATTTCAGGGTCCGGGCCTACTATCGCTAGGAGTCCAGACTCTGGGTCTACCGCCACCAAAAGTCCAGGCTTTGGGCCTACCACCATCCATAGTCCAGGCATTCAGCCTACCACCACCAAGAGTCCCCGGCTCTGGGCCGACTGCTGCCCACAGTCTAGGCTCTCGGCCTACCACTGCCCACAGTCCAGGATGTCAGCAGACCACCATCAAGATTCCAGGCTCTGGGCCTACCGCCACCCACAGTCCAGCTCCATGCCTACCATCACCAGGACTCAAGGCTCTGGGCCTTCCATTGCCGCGAGTCCCCACTCCAGGCAATGCCATCATCAAGAGTCCAGGCTCTGGGCCTACCTCAACTAGGGGGTCCCCTGTAGATTTTGGAAGAATGTTTCTTCTTATCTGAGAGCCTATAATTAAGGGTTACCATTTAAAAATCCGGGTCACACATTTAAGATAGAGATGAGGTGAATACCTTTTCTCTCAGAGGGTCATGGAACTCATTTCCTGAAACGGGAGCGGGGGGTGGTGGGGTGCAGAAACAGAGTCCGTGAATAATTTGAGGCTGGGTGGATTCTTCTTAATAAAGGGGGTAGGTGAGAATGGGGATTTGAGGTTAGAATCAGACCAGTCATGATCTCAGGAAACAACAGACCAAGCACATGGGGGTTAATGGCATTCTCCTGCTCCTGCTTTGTATGCGTATTGCTTGTGGGTTTCAGTTTGATGTAGCCTCTATAGCTATAAAACTTCAACATCTGAAAACTGCCCTAGAGAATGAAACTTTTTCATGAAAATACAAACTGTTCTTGAGCTTTTTCACATGAAAGACTTTGTGGAAAAGGAACTTTCTCAGGAATTTTCAATCGCATGAAATATCTTTTCAGAATCTGACCCTCAAACTGTTTTATTGTAGATAATTGAAAAGCTAACATCTCACCAAGCTTGGACTAGCCTGAATCAGCAGAGAGACGTGTTGTAGTGTTCAATGCAATGAAGCACTTATGCTGGTTCAGCTTTGATTTCAACCCCACAATGGATTAAATATCAACACAAACCAGCCGCTATAATCCATTATACTTATTCAGAAAATGGTGCTTTTTCTAATGTCAAGTTCCCCCAAGCATTAACAGAACATGCCACATGGTTACATCCTGTGGCTGTAATCCGACTGACTATGCTACGTTCCCCTGTTTATCTCATTTTGAGACAGTACAGGGATAAAACTGCTGTCCTCACTGGAATTCCACCAGGATGGAGCGCATGTTGTTCTCCTATGGTTGGACTTAAGGCACATTGCTAAAGCCCACATCTAAACAGCTTTATTCTGCACCCAACAGTTGGTGTACTTGAATTGACAGTGAACATTATATCAGTGTGGAGGCTGTTTTACTCTGTATCCTACTGCAACCAAGTGTGGAGGGGGAAATCAAACCCAATCCATTTCCCTCTTGGTCAGTCGCAACAAGTTTTTCCTAAAATCTCTTTTACCCCACACCTGCATCACGTGTCAATTATGGATTAATTATAGGTGTTATGCCTCTCCAGGGTAGGAATCAGGCCTTGCTATTCCTGGCTTGTTACAAAAGCTAAAGGATGCATCCAGGAGAAGGGTTTTAAGTGGATAGACTGTTGATACTTTAACCTGATAAAACAGTGGGAGTGGGTGGGATGCAGGCAAGGATTTTGAAGGAAGTGTGTAAGGAGGTTGTAAGGGGACAATCCATCTGCTCCACCCTACGACAAGATTTCTGTTCCAATCTTGTTTCTTGAGCACCGTCATTAATTTCCCTGTCGCCATCCACTCCTTTGTCCAACTGTTCTTCTCTGACTTTGGGCGTTATGCCCCTTTATTGTTTCTCCATCCCCCCGCTTCTCCCACTCTATCTGCTGCATATAAACCAACATTTTCCTAGCTATCGTCGGTTCTGAGGAAGGGTCACCGGACCCAAAACGTTAACTCTGATTTCTCTCCACAGATGCTGCTAGACTTGCTGAGTTTTTCCAGCACATTCTGATTTTGTTTCTTTCAGTTTTCCCTGGGCTCAGGAGACATGCCAGAAATCTGGATAATTGCAAATGTTACAGTCTTGTTGTTCAAAAAAGGTTAATTACAGACCCATTCAGTTTACCTTCAGTGGTGGGGAAGCAGTGATAAATAATCATTTGGGATAGAATTATGAGTCACATGGAAAAATGTGGGTTGATTAGAAATACTCATCATGGATTCCTAATGGTGTTTGACGGACTTGTGGGAGTTTTTGTAGACGTAACAGAAAGGCTTGATGAGGGTAAGACTATTGATGTGGTGTATGGAGACATCCAGGTAGCATTGGATACATGGCTTCACCATACAGTTCAGAGGAGACTTGTGGGTCATGGTATAAAAATGGACAATAACAATGTGGATAGAAAATTGGATGGGAAGTAGAGAATAATGGTGAATTAATGTTTTTCATTGTCATAGAAGGTTAATATTAGAGTTCTCCGGGATGGGTGTTGAGACCCACGTTTTTTGTGACATATGTTAATGATCTGGATCTTGGTGTACACACTTTGCAGGTGATACTAAACTTGGAGGGATTGTAAACTGTAAGGAAGACAAACTCTGAAAGGGCACTGACAAGCTGTTGGAGTGGGCTCAGGGGTGGCTCATGTACGTCAATGCAACCAAGTGTGAAGTGATACATTTTCTTGGAAGAACATTGAAAGACAATAGAATTCACAGAATCGCAGAATCCCTACAGTGTGGAAAGAAGCTATTCGGCCCATCGAGTCTGCACTGTCCCTGCAAAGAGCATTTCCACCCAGACCAAGCCTCGAACCCTATCCGCATAACACTGCGCTTAGCATGGTACAATTGCACCTTATTTTATAAAGTGGAGTGCAGGAGCAGGGGGGCATGAGTGGATATGTACACAGATCAATGAAGGTAGCAGGACAAGGGGAGATAGAAATTAATAAAGCATGAATTATCCTTTATTCATAGGAACGTAGAGAACAGAAGCAGGAGGGTGACATTGAGCTTGTGTAACACACTCGGTCGACCTCAGCTGGAGTGTTGGGTACAGTTGTCAGCACCACAGTACAGGAAGGATGGGAATGCATTGAAGAGAGTGCAGAAATGATTTACAACGATAGTTCCAGAAATGAGAAACTTCAGTTATGGGGATAGCTGGAGATGACTGGTGAGACACAATGGCTCAGTGGTTAGCACTACTCCCTCACCACGTCAGGGACTGGGTTCGATTCCAGCCTTGGGCGACTGTCTGTGTGGAGTTTGCACATTCTCCCCCTGTCTGCGTGGGTTTCCTCTGGGTGCTCTGATTTCTTCCCATAGTCCAAAGATGTGCAGGTTAGGTTGGATTGACCATGGGGAATTCAACGCTAAAGATTGGGTGTGACTCGATGGACCAAATGACCTGCTTCCTCACTAGGAATCCTATGACAACTAAACCTTTCACTTTGTTGAGAAGAAGATTTGATAGAAATTTTCAATCACGTGAGCAGGCTGGATAGAGTAAACAGGCAGAGGCTGCTCCCAATCGTATAAGGTTCAAGAAACAAAGATGAGACATTTAAGGAGATTTGAAAATATACTGCAGGAAAAAATCTTTTCACTCAACAAGTTGTTATGGCTTAGAATGCATTGCCAGGAGGTGTAATGGAAGCAGGGTCAAAAATGGCATTCGAGAGGGATGGTGTTGGCTGATTATTAGGTTCAAAATAATCTGCAATAATGAAGGAAAGGCTGAAAATTGGCAGTAGGTAATGGTGTTCATTTGAAGATCTGGTGAACACATTGGGTTATAACACTGCTGTGGCAATATAAAAGTGCACACATTTCCCCAATTTACCTGTCTCTTACATCCAGATTGACAGAAAGCACAGACCAGGTCTCTGTACTTAACACAAACTATTATCTATTACAAATAAATAGATTCTAGCTACAGATATACAATTATGGAACATTGTTGCTTTGGTTAGACCTTCATCATGTGACTCTGATACTTATTGTATTCCAGTCATTTGGGAGAAAGTGAGGGCTGCAGATGCTGGGAATCAGAATCAGAGTCAAGTGTGTGGTGCTGGAAAAGCTCAGCAGGTCAGGCAGCATCCAAGGAGCAGGAGAATCGACATTTCGGGCATGCTCCGGCCCGAAATGTTGATTTTCCTGCTGCTCGGATGCTGCCTGAACTGCTGTGCTTATCCAGCAACACACATTCCACCCGTTTGATTTGTCTCCAACACCACCTTATTTTTGCGTTTTTGTAATTATTACTCTGTCTTAATGAATCAGTTCATAGGCCATTCCTTCACTTGCTATTCTGCATTAGAGTGGTGCTGGAAAAGCACAGCAGTTCAGGCAGCATCCGAGGAGCAGGAAAATCGACGTTTCGGGCAAAAGCCCTTCATCAGGAATCTATTATTGCCTGAAACGTCAATTTTCCTGCTCTTCGGATACTGCCTGACCTGCTGCGCTTTTCCAGCACCACTCGAAACTAGACTCTGGTTTCCAGCATCTGCAGTCATTGTTTTTACCTTCACTTGCTATTCAGCTGTTACTTTACTCACACCGTCTAACACTTTTGATCACCCGCGGAGATTTGTTATTTAGCCTACTAACACTCCATTCACACCATTTGTACTTATCTGTTGACACCCTTAATTACCTGGAATTATCTTGCTAGTATCTGACCACCTACATATTCCATGTCTGAAAACTCCCGTCCACTTCACCTGACCTAGGGGCAGTGCTCCAAAAGCTTGTGATTTCAAATAAATCTGTTGGACTATGGTGTCATTTGGCTTCTGACTTTGTCCACCCCAGTCCAACACTGGCACCTCCACATCATGAACCATTGTCATTTAACTCTACTGATTAAATCTCTAACCCCCTTGTTAAACTCCCCAAAACCCACTCGCACAGGCAGACAAAAAGAAAACATGCTTGTTAGGGATGGAGGGGAAGAGTGATAAGCTAGTTCAATGGTACGCTTAGGGTGTAGGTTTGCTCACTGAGCTGTAGGTTTGATATCCAGGCGTTTCATTACCTGGCCAGGTAACATCATCAGTGGTGACCTCCAAGTGAAGCGAAGCTGTTGTCTCCTGCTTTCTATTTATATCTTTCTCCTGGATGGGGTTCCAGGGGTTTGTGGTGATGTCATTTCCTGTTTGTTTTCTGAAGGGTTGATAGATGGCATCTGGACCTGTGTGTTTGTTTATGGCGTTGTGGTTGGAGTGCCAGGCCTCTGGGAATTCTCTGGCATGTCTTTGCTTAGCCTGTCCCAGGATAGATGTGTTGTCCCAGTCGAAATGGTGGGTTTTTTTTCTCCGTGTGTAGGACTACGAGGGAGAAAGGGTCGTGTCTTTTTGTGGCTAGCTGGTGTGCGTGTAAACTGGTGGCTAACTTTCTTCCTGTTTGTCCTACGTAGTGTTTGTGGCAGTCCTTGCATGGAATTTTGCAGATGACGTTGGTTTTGTCCATGGGTTGTACTCGGTCTTTTAAATTTGTTAGTTTTTGTTTGAGAGTGTTTGTGTGCTACTAGGATTCCGCGGGGTACATCTCCTCAGGGTTAACCGAGATGATCACCTGGTTTGTCAGGACTTTGCTGTACTTCAATCATAAGTTGTCTGTCTCACACTTTTAACATCTCGGACTTACTACAGTATTTAAATCATAGTTTATAGCGATTCATGAGGGAAATAAACTGGCTTTCTTCAGGTTTGGGACGTTCTGCTCAGGCAGAGAAAGGACAGCTCCTTCCCTACTAGACATTCAATGGCATCTACCCAAACAGCCACACCCACAAGCTGTTTGGTGCCTGGGAGCCAATCACATGGTTGTTGGCAGGCAGGGGACCTTTGACCTTGACAATGGGTCACCATTGTACAGATCAATCAGTTACTCGTTACTGACCGAAGCTCCAATCAGCTCCAGTTCATCTCTCGTAATCCTCCTCAGGGCTTGAGTAACCAGCTGTGTAAACAGCGTCTGCAATGAGTGAAAGGTAACTCGCTTTTAAAAGGTGCAGCAATCCCTTTCACAATACTTTTTTTTTAAACAATCCTTTTCCAGTTTCAATCACAATCAAAAATACTTAAAAATAAAAAGATACAGTCTGTACATTTGATCAAATGCAGTAGTTAATTACAAGATTTCCTTGCGTCAAAGAAAGAGAAAAATTATCACCTTCTAACATGAAGAAAAAGTAGGAAAAGTATTACATCAGAGGGGGGAACACAAGCAGAAAAAACCAAAATGAGTGCAGTTCATAAGTCACAAAACTGCACAAGATGTTACAGGTGGGGTCTCACCAAGGCCCTGCACAGCTGCAGGAAGACATCTGTGCCCTAAACTCAAATTCTCTTGCACATAAGGCCAACACGCCATTTGCTTTCTTAACTACTTGCTCGGACCTGCACCCATGTTATCAGTGACTGGTGTACAAGGGCACCCATGTCCTTTTGTACGCCAACATTTCCCATTTCCCTCCATCTCTCTCTCTTTGTCTCACCCTCTCTCTCTATCTCTCTCTCCCTATTTCTCTACCTTTTTCTCTGTCTCTCCCTCTATCTCTCCCTCTGTGTCTCTCCTTCTCTCACTCTCGCTCCATCTCTGTCTCTATCTCGCTCTAAATCTTTCCCTATATCTCTTTCTTTCAGCCTCTCCCTAGCTCTCTCTCTTTCAATTTCTCTCTATCTCACCCTCTATCTTTCTCTCTCTGACTCTCCCTGACTCTCGCTTTGTCTCTGTCTGTCTCTCTCTGTCTCACTTTTACTCTTTGTCTGTCTCTCTCTTTCTGTGTCTCCCTAGCTCTCCCTTCCTCTCTCACTCTTTGTCTCGCTGTCTCTAAGCCTCAGAGAAGTTCAATACTGATCTTGTGCTTCCAGGTTGGTTTAGTGCTAGTCTGTAATGCTCTGTGTGTCTGCGTGTTCTCCTCTCTTTGTGTCCACGTCAGGCTTGGATGCCTGACAGAGAAAATGTTTAGAAGGGATAAAGTTTATGTTACATAAATTAGAGATGCTGTCCTTTATTAATTTTTGTTTAAGTTATACAATTATAGATCAGCAATTCATCTAACCTTCTTTCTGCATTGGCTAAAATGCAGAAAGAAGGTTGGCACGGTGGCACAGTGGTTAGCACTGCTGCCTCACAGCGCCAGAGACCCGGGTTCAATTCCCGCCTCAGGCGACTGACTGTGCGGAGTTTGCACGTTCTCCCCGTGTCTGCGTGGGTTTCCTCCGGGTGCTCCGGCTTCCTCCCACACTCCAAAGCTGTGCAGGTCAGGTGAATTGGCCATGCTAAATTGCCCGTAGTGTTAGGTTAGGGGTATGGGTGGGTTGCGCTTCGGCGGGGCGGTGTGGACTTGTTGGGCCGAAGGGCCTGTTTCCACACTGTAAGTAATCTAATCTAATCTAAAAACAGTTTGAATGCAATATATACTAACGTTCTTGTTCATGGGAAAACTCTGATATGTATATTGGCAATTCATGGTGTAGGTCTATAAGACTTTAGTCAGACTGCATTTGGAGTATTATGTACAGTTTTGGGCACCACATTACAGGATAGATGTGGAGGCTTTGGAGAGGGTGCAGGAAGGTAGATTACTACCTAAATGGAATCAAGTTAGGTAAACGGGCAGGACAAAGAGATCTGGAACACTCTGGAGGCAGGAAACATGTTCCCGCTGATGGGTGAGTGCCGAACCAGAGGACACAGCTTAAAAATACGGGGTAGACCATTTAGGACAGAGATGAGGAGAAACTTCTTCACCCAGGAGTAGGCCATTCTGCCCTTCGAGCCTGCACCACCATTCATTATGATCATGGCTGATCATCCTCAATCAGTATCCTGTTCCTGCCTTATCTCCATAACCCTTGATTCCACTATCCTTGAGAGCTCTATCCAACTCTTTCTTAAACAAATCCAGAGACTGGGCCTCCACTGCCCTCTGGGGCAGAGCATTCCACACACCCAACACTCTCTGGGTGAAGAAGTTTCTCTTCATCTCTGTCCTAAATGGCCTACCCCTTATTTTTAAACTGTGTCCTCTGGTTCGGCACTCACCCGTCAGCGGATTCCCATAGCCAATCCACCCTAACCTGGACATCTTTGGACTGTGGGAGGAAACACACACAGACACAGGGAGAATGTGCAAACTCCACACAGACAGTCGCTCAAGGCTGGAATCGAACCTGGGACCCTGGTGCTGTGAGCCAGCAGTGCTAACTACTGAGCCACTATGCCACCCACCGGCATTTAAAATTTCTTAAATTTTAAACATGACTTAATCCAAACTAAAGGCCAATCTTACTTTAAAATAACTAACTGGTCATTACCAAGCTGCCTCCTCTGTTTCATTGGTTCCCAATGAGAAAACTTTACATTGCAATGTGAAATGACTCGAGGGTGCTTTCAAATATCATTCCTTTCCTGCTCATCCTGAAACTCAAGAAGATAGAGAAAGGAAAGAGCACCTCCCTCTCTTCCTCACCGAGCTTCCTTCATAGAGTCATCCAGCATGGAAACAGACCATTCAGCCCAACCAGTCCATGCTGACCATAATCCCAAACTAATCTCGTCCCACCTGCCTGCTCCTGGCCCATATCCCTCCAAACCTCTCATATTCATGTATCTAACCAAACATCTTTTAAACGTTGTGAATGTACCCACGTCCACCACTTCCTCTGGAAGTTCATTCCACACATGAACCACCCTCTGTGTAAAAAAAATTGTCCCTCATGTCTTTTTCAAATCTTTCTGCTCTCTCCTTAAAAATATGCTCCCCCGCCATACTTGAAATCCCCCACCCTAAGGAAAAGACACATCACTTTGTCTATGCCCTTTATGATTTTATAAACCTCTATTAGGTCACCCCTCAATCTCCCACGCTCCAGTGAAAAAAAGGATAATAGTAAAATGAAGGGTAAGTAGGTTAGTTTGATCTTAGAACAAGATAGAACATCAGTACAATATTGAGGGCCACAGTGCCTGTGCTATGCTATGCTGTTTTATGTTCTATCCAGCCACTCCTTACAACTCAACCTTACATTCTTGAAAACATCCTGGTAAAACTGTTCTGAACCGATTTCAGCTTAAAAATATCCTTCCTATAATAAGACGGCCAGACCTGGACACGGTATTCCAGAAGACTCATCAGTGTCCTCAACATAATGTCCCAACTCTTGTACTCAAAGGACTGAGCAATGCAAACTTGCAACGATTGCACCCAGTACTGGCGTTTCATAATTTCATTGCGTTTAGAATTAAAATCACCTACCACATTCCATAGTTGGAAAGAGAGAAGAACTGGAGGAAAATCTTCAACTCTTCCAACTCCTCAGTTCCAGGAGGTGTTTCTATCACTTTCTTGACTCTGGTCAAAGCACAGCACAAAGGTAGAAGGATCAGCTCTGGGTTCTGACATAAGCTTGAAGCTGTGAACAAGCTCAGTTCAGATGGTTAAAGAGTCTGTTGACACTGACTGTCTTGAAGCAAGGGAATAAGCAGGAGGTTGGAAGATCATGGTGAGCCAGGCAGTATCTGGAGGTGGAGAAGTCAACATTTCGGGTCTAACCCTTCTTCAGTACATGGGGGTGGGGGTGGGGAGAGCTGCAGATAAAAGGGGTTGGGGGGGGCAAGGTAGTGAGGTAGGGCTAGGTGAAGAGAGGTAGAGGGTATGACCTCGTTGGTCAATGGAAGGAATAAAGCCAGTCCCACCAGCCTGGGAGGAGTGGTCAATAAGAAGATTGGAAGGGAGGGGGAGGGGCTGGGCAGGGAGTCGGGGGATGGGAAGGGGAGTTATTTGAAATTGGAGAACTCAACATTGAGTCCTCTGGGCTGTAGGCTGACGAGGTGGAGGTTAAGATGTTGTTTCTCCAATTTGCAGTGTGGTCTGTTGTGGCAATGGAGGAGGCCAAAGATGATCATGTTGGGAAGGAGAGCGAAGGGGAATTAAAATGGACGGTGACTGGGCGGTCCGGTCGGTCCCTGCGGGCCCAGCTGAGATGCTCAGTGAACCATTCCCAGAGTTGGCATTTGGTCTCCCCGATGTAGAGAAGACCACATTGGGAGCCCCTGATACAGTAAACATGGAGCAAGGGATTGGCTGTCACTGAGAGTGGAAGTTCACATACCTGGGTGATGGTTTACTGCTGTTAAGTGAGAGATGGCAAACCTGTCTATTTTTAATTATTACTCATCGTAAATTATCACAATTATAGTGGGGAGGTTTTGTACCTTTTGCAGGAATGTGTGAAAATGTACTTCAGATGACATGGCATATGTCAGCAGGAGCAGGACGATGGCTTCCATTTATAGAATCCCTGCAGTCTGGAAGCAGGCCATTCAACCCATCAAGCCGACACTGACCCTCTGAAGCGCACCCCACCCAGGTCCACCTACATTTCCCATGGCTGATCCACCCAGCTCGCACATTCCAGGACACTTTAGCATGGCCAATCCACAGAACCTGCACATCTTTGGACTGTGGAAGGGAACCCACGCAGACAGTCACCCGAGGGTGGAATCGAACCTGGGTCCCTGGCGCTGTGAGGCAGCAGTGAGCCACCATATCGCCGCACATGGTGAGGTGTCCTGTGTTTAACTTCCAAGCAGGGAAAGGTTTTTAATAAAGAAAATAGTTTGGTAAAGGAGCAAATAATTTCTATTATTTTACTAAAACGTCAGATATGTGTCAAAAACTTTCCTGTTCAGGATCTTCTCCCTCCCCCTCCCCCACCAAAACTGTCCAACTCTCTCATTGGCTTACAACTGTAAACAATTCAAGGCTGCGAAGGATTGAGAACATCACAGCTTTACACTGTAGGAGATGCCAAGGCCTACAGAAAGATGCACCAGCACAAAAAACAGTCCTGAACACAGTGGGTTGCCATTCTATTGTTTCCTGTTACCATGCCATTGTAATTCCACACCAGCCGCTCCTCTGCGAGAAAATTCTCACTTACACAGGTTTGCAGCTAATGGCAATGCAAACGGATTTCCATTCAGTAATCCTCATGGACAGTATAATCACTGCTAGTCTCCCAGGGAGAAGTACTTAGGGGAGGGAGGCCAAGTGATAATCTCCAAAGAAAACAATACACAGACATTTTACAGTTTCCAAATTTTCATATTTTCTCTGCAGATTTGAGAAATTGGGAGGAAACCACAAAATATAGTTCCTCACCAGTTAGTAACCTCAGATTGAATAAAGCAAAAATATATCTTTCTCCGAAAGAGAATTTCAGAGTAGAATCAAATCAATGGTTTCAAGTAGTTTACATGCTGAATAATGGATAGCTTGGAATGTATTCAGGGATGGAATGTAATTGTGAGATTTTATCTAAAGAAATCACTGAGCAACTACAGATGTGCCTGTTGAGAGACAATTCTAGCCACATGCATTAACTTTGGAATAAAATAATTTATACACAATGCAGGCAAATGTACTTTACTGACACATTGATGTAACAAACATCCATTACCATACAGAATTAAATCTTACAATATGTCTCTCTCACCAATGTTTGAAACTCTAGATGAATTTGTCTGCTACAGCATATCTCAGTGCTATGGCTAGGTCGAGATAGTCAGTCGTTGCCCAATTTGTTTGAACTATTGCTGAGAAAGTTGATTTGCAAAGTAGGATGTGTCAACACCTGACATAAACTAAGATCGATCTTCTGGGCATTGTAACCATTAACCTGGGAGAACCCACCAAGTATATCAAGTGGCCATTGCTCTAACCTAGTGGTTGCTTGACTCCATGTCTGCTCTGGAAATGTGTTGCTGGAAAAGTGCAGCAGGTCAGGCAGCATCTAGGGAACAGGAGAATCGACGTTCTGAACCCACCAAGTATATCAAGTGGCCATTGCTCTAACCTAGTGGTTGCTTGACTCCATGTCTGCTCTTCCTTGTATTATGGTCATAACCTTTGAACTTCGTAGTGTAATGATGAGTCCTATTTCTTCTGCTCCACTCCCCCACTGTTCGTAGAAGAAGCAAAGACAGGAGGACCAAAGAGCCCCTGTTATAGAGCATCATGGCAATGGATCAGAACTCCAAAGCATCACACATATTGTTACCTTTGAACGCCAGCTAAAAAAGAAAGGTAGATGTAAATTCAGTTGCTGTCGAACAAAGTCCTGTGTCAGGCCCATGAAATGTCGCACATGCAGTGTGCCAGGGAAAGTTCAAACGGAGAGAGACACAACAGGAAGAGATAATGATGGGGCTGACTACCTCCTTCTGCTCAGCAGAAAGCCACCTCTTGCAGATTTGTTTTTGGTCCTTTCAAGAATCTACAAAGTCATGGATTAAAGCTGACTGAGAGACAGAGCTAGGTGTGTTAGTGCCCTGTCACCTTTAGTTTGTGGGCCATATGCTTCGAGAGTTTCAGCTCTGATAACAGCCACTTCAACATCTCTGTACTGCAGGTAAAGACAAAGGAATCGACTGACTCTCACACTGAGTGCTACCAAAGTCAGAAGCCACATGACACCAGGTTATAGTCCAACAGGTTTATTTGAAATCACAAGCTTTCAGAGCGCTGCCCCTTCACCAGGTGAAGTTGAGGAAAGTGCATACGCATAGAATTTATATGCTGAGAGATAATGGCAAGATTTGAGACATACAACAATGTAGAATCGTTGAACAGAAACTGATAGCCACGTTCTGTACCCATGAGGACAGCCTCACCGTGATCTTGGGTTCATGAAACACTACAGGTGACCCCACCAGACTACTCTGTGCAAAATCTTCCTTCGTGTTCTGTTTTAACACCATCATCTTGATAACTT
>NC_057723.1:76592043-76605568 GCF_004010195.1 Chiloscyllium plagiosum
CTAATCCTAGCCCTAACCCTACTCCTATCCCAAACATTACCCTCACCCTGACCCTGACTCTTACCCAAATTCGGACCCTAACCCTAACCTTAGCCCTAACTCGATCCTTAACCCGAACATTAACCCTCACCTTGACCCTGACCCTGACCTGAATTAAGACCCTAACCCTAATCTTAACCCTAACCCCATTCATAACCCTGACTATAACCCAGGCCCTATCATAGGGGACCTTAACCCTAAACCTAACCCCAACACTAACACTGACCATGACCCTGACCCCAAACCTTACACTGAGCCTGGGCCTGACCGTGACCCTGCCCCTGACCCTAGCCTTAACCCTAATTCTTACACTATCTGTAACCCGAACAGTAATGCAAACCCGACTCCTAGCCCTAACTCTCACCATAAGCCTGACCCTAACGCTAATCCAAACCCTAAACCTAATCCTAACCTAACACTAACCCGAGCGGTAACACTAAGTCTATCACTATCCCTAATGCTAAACCTGAAGACTAACTCTAACACTAATCATAACCCAAACCGAAACCTAACCCTAACATATACCTCAAACTAAATCCTAACCCAACCCCAATCCAAACACTAACCGTAACCTAACACTAACCCTAACCATTATCCTAAACCTAACCATATCCCTAACGCTAAACCTGAAGCCTAACTCTAACCCTAACCGTAACCCCAACCAAAACCACAACCCTAACCCTAATCTAAACTCCAAACTCAATGGAACTGACGGGGAAGCAAGCTGTCCTAGATCTGATCCAGTGTAATGAGACAGGAATAATTAATGGCCTCATAGTCAGGGATTCTCTTGGAAGGAGTGATCACAGTATGGTTGAATTTAGAACACAGATGGAGAATGTGAAGATAAACTCCAATCTCAGCATTCTGTGCCTGAACAAGAGGGACTACAACAGAATGAGGGAGGACTTGGCTGAGTAGACTGGAAACAAAGGTTTATGATGGAACAGTTGATGCACAGTGGAGGACTTTCATAGCCATTTTTCAAAGTTCTCAGCAAAAGTATGTATCAGTAAAATGGAAGGACTATAAGGCTATCAAATCAAAACAGAAGGCACACAAATGGCCAAGATCAGCAGGAAACTAGAAAATTGGGAAAACTTTAAAGGTCAACTGAAAGCCACAAAAAAGAGCTAAAAGAAAAGTAAGATAGATTATGAGAGCAAACTAACTCAGAATATAAAGACAGATAGGAAACATTTCTATAGACATTTGAAATGAAAAAGAGTAAATTCAATTTTTGGTGGCAGTTGCCGTGGGAGGAGCAACAGCGAGGATCATGGACCTGACAGGAAGGTAAATATAAAGTATAAAAGCTTACCTGGTGTTGAGGCAGAGCATACGCTGAGCAGGAGCGGACACGGGACAGCTGGGTAAGTGAGGTTATGTATTTGGGCGGTTGCTTTACCTGAAACACAACTCAGGCAATGTTTCCCACCCGTCCTCCTCCTCTAACCAAAAAAATGATTCTGTGCACTGGATTGGTAAGGCGATTAGCTTTTATTTTTCAGTTTTCCGTAGTCTTGTTGGGAATTTAGAATAGTGGAAATCGAGGTTAGGGCAGTTGAATGTTCCTCCTGCAGAATATGGGAGGTAAGGGTCACCAGTAGTGTCAAGATTAGAGTGGTGCTGGAAAAGCAGAGCAGGTCAGGCAGCTTCCAAAGAGCAGGAAAATTGACACTTCGGGCAAAAGCTCTTCATCAGCCCTTCAAAACTCAATGTCAATTTTTCCTGTTCCTCAGATGCTGCTTGACCTGCTGTGCTTTTCCAGCACCACTCTAATCTTGACTCTAATCTCCAGCATCTGCAGTACCCACTTTCTCCTAGTTACCAGTAGTGTCCCTCTTGATTGCATCTGCAGGAAGTGCACCCAACAACTGTGTGAGGGAACTGGAGCTGGATATTAGATGAGATTAGATTTCCTACAGTGTGAAAACAGGCCTTTAGCCCACCCAAACTCAGTCCCCTACCCTATACTTATCCCTGACTAAGCCACCTAACACTATGGGCAATTTGGCATGGCCAATTCATCTAACCTGCACATCTTTGGATTGTGGGAGGAAACTGGAGCACCCAGAGGAAACCCATGCAGACATGGGGAGAATGTGCAAACTCCACAGACAGTCGCCCAAGGCGGGAATCGTACCTGGGTCCCTGGCACTATGAGGCAGCAGTGATAACCACTGAGCCACCGCGCCGCCCCTGGATGAACTTCGGATCATTCAAGAATTGGAGGGTTTATTGAGAGGAGTTACAGGGAGGTAGTCACACCTGAGGTACAAGAAGAAAGTAGATGGGTTGCTGTCAGGGGATGGAAAGGGAACCAGCAGACAGTGCAGGGAACCCCTGTGGCCATTCCCCTCAATAACATGTGTACCATTTTGGATACTGTTGGGGGGAGAACGACTTAACAGGGATAAGCCATGGGGTACAGGTCTCTGGCACAGAGTCTGTTCCTGTTGCTCAGAAGGGAAGGGGGAAGAGGAGCAGAGCATTTAGTCATTGGGGACTCCATAGTGAGGGGGACAGATAGGAGGTTCTGTGGGAACAAGAGAGACTCACGTTGGTGTGCTGCCTCCCAGGTGCCAGGGTTCATGATGTCTGGGATCATGTTTTCGGGATTCTTGAGGAGGAGGGAGAGCACCCCCAAGTTGTGGTCCACATAAGCACCAATGACATAAGCAGGAAAAGGGATGGCGATTTAAGGCAGACACTCAGGGAGCTAGAGTGGAAGCTGAGAGCTAGAAGAAACAGAGTTGTTATCTCTGGTTTGTTGCCCGTGTCACGTGCTAGTGAGGCAAGGAATAGTGAGAGTGAGGAGTTGAACATGTGGCTACAGGGATGGTGCAGGAGTGAAGATTTCAGATACCTGGATAATTAGGGGCTCAATCTGGGGTAGGTTGGACCTCGACAAACAGGATGGTCTTCACCTGAACCAGAGGGGTGCCAATATCCTGGGGGGGGGGGGGGGGGCGAGGGGGAGATTTGCTAATGCTCTTGGGTGGGTTTAAACTAATTCAGCAGGGGGATGGGAACCCAAATTGTAGCTCCAGTATCCAGGATGAGAGTAGTGAGGTCAGAACTTAGACTTCGAGGTCACAAGAGTTCACCGGCAAGCACGAAGGTGGTTTGTCTACTTCACTGCCAGGAGCATCCTGAATAAGGTGGGTGAACTTCCAGCATGGATTGGTATCTGGGACTTGGATGTTGTGGCCATTTTAGAAACATGGATAAGGCAGGGACAAGGAATGGTTGTTGCAGGTTCCAGGATTGAGATGTTTCAGTAAGAACAGAGAAGATGATAAACGATGGGAGGGGGGGGGCAGGGGTGGCATTGTTAATCAAGGACAGTATAACTGCAGCAGAAAGGATGTTTGAGGACTTATCTATTAGGGTAGTATGGGCTGTTTTAGTGTGTTGGTGGATTTGTGGGCTACCATGATGTCATGGGGTCTGAGTAGTCTGGCAGTCATTTCCGAGATGTCTTTGATGTAGGGAGAGTGGCTTGGGTTTCTGGACGTGGTCTTTTTCTGTTTGTTTGGGTTTGTTGCTGAGAAATCGGCAGACTGTGTTCAAAGGGTACCCATTGTTTTTGAATACACGATATAGGTGACAGCAGCTAATGAACTTGAAAGACCCTAAACAGACAAGAAGCAAAACTAATGTCATTTACAAAATACCATGAAAGAACTGTAACAAATACTATATTGGACAAACTGGCAGAAAACTAGCCACCAGGATATATGAACACCAACGAGCCACAAAATGACATGACCCTCTCTCACTAGTATCCTCACATACAGGTGAGGAAAGGCACCACTTCAACTGGGACAACACATCCATCCTGGGACAAGCCAAACAGAGACACGCATGAGAATTCCCAGAAGCATGGCGTCCAACTGGAACTCTATCAATAAACACATCAAGTTAGACCCCAGCTACCATCCCCTGAGAAAAAGAACAGGAAATGACATCATCACAGGAAATGACATCACATCCGGGAATTATAAGACCAACCCAAAGAAACCCAAACATATAAATAGAAAGCAGGAATCATGTACACTGCTTTGCCTGAGGCCCACTGAAGATGTTACCGAGTAAACATCTGAAAATGAACCTCCCAGCTCACAGAGCAAACCTACATCCAGAACCTCAACCTGAGCTACAAATCTTCTCCAAAAAAAAGCAATTAGGCAAGATTTAGGATGTATAGGATGGGGAAGGAAACAGCAGAGGATCGGCAAAATTGAAATGTGGAGCTTATTCAAGGAACAGCTACTGCGTGTCCTTGATAAGTATGTACCGGTCAGGCAGGGAAGAAGTGGTTGAGCGAGGATGCCATGGTTTACTAAAAAAAGTTGAAGCTCTTGTCAAGAGGAAGAAGAAGGCTTATGTTAGGGTGAGATTTGAAGGCTCAGTTATGGTGCTTGAGTGTTACAGGTTAGCCAGGAAAGACCTAAAGAGAGAGCTAAAAAGAGCCAAGAGAAGACATGAGAAGTCATTTGCGGATAGGATCAAGGAAAATCCTACGGCTTTCTCAAGGTATATCAGCAATAAAAGAATGACTAAAGTAAGATTAGGGCCAGTCAAGGAAAGTAGTGGGAAGTTGTGTGTGGAGTCTGAGGAGATAGGGAAGTGTTAAATGGATATTTTTCATTACTATTCACACAGGAAAAAAGACAATGTTGTCGAGAAAAATACAGAGATACAGACTATTGGACTAGACAGGATTGAGGTTTACAAGGAGGATGTGTAGCAATTCTGGAAAGTGGGAAAATAGATAAGTCCCCGGGTGAGATGTGATTTATCCTGGGATTTTCTGGGAAGCCAGGGAGGAGATTGCAGAGCCTTTGTCTTTGATCTTTATGTTGTCATTGTCTACAGGAATAGTGCCAGAAGACAGGAGGATAGCAAATATTGTTCCCTTGTTCAAGAAGGGGAGTACAGATAACTGTGGTAGTTATAGACCAGTGAGCCTTACTTCAGTTGTGAGTAAAGCATTGGAAATGGTTATATCAGATAGGATTTATAATCATTTAGAGAGGAATAATTGGGGATAGTCAACACATTTTGTGAAGTGTAAGTCATGCCTCACAAACCTTATTGAGTTCTTTGAGATGGTGACCAAACAGGTGGATGAGGGTAAAGCAGTTATGTGGTATATATGGATTTCAGTAAGGCATTTGATAAGGTTTCCCATGGTAGGCTACTGCACAAAATACGGAGGCATGGGATTGAGGGTGATTTAGCAGCTTGGATCAGAAGTTGGCTAGCTAAAAGAAGGTGGTGGTTGATGGGAAGTATTCATCCTGGAGTTCAGTTATTAGTAAGGTACCACAAGGATCTGTTTTGGGACCACTGCTGTTTGTCATTTTATAAATAACCTGGATGAGGGTGTAGAAGGATGGGTTAGTAAATTCGTGGATGACACTAAGTTCGGTGGAGTTGTGGACAGTGCCGAAGGAGGTTGTAGGTTACAGAGGGACGTATGTAAGCTGCAGAGCTGGGCTGAGAGGTGGCAAATTGAGTTTAATGCGGAAAGGTGTGAGGTGATTCACTCTGGAAGGAGTAACAGGAATAAAGAGTACTGGGCTAATGATAATATTCTTGGTGGTGTAGATGAGCAAAGAGATCTTGGTGTCTAGGTACATAGATCCCTGAAAGTTGCCACCCAAGTTGATAGCATTCTTAAGAAGGCATGCTGTGTGTTAGCTTTTATTGACAGAGGGTTTGAGTTTCTGAGCCATGAGGTTATGCTGCAGCTGTACAAAACTCTGGTGTGTTCGCTCTTAATGTATTACGTATAGTTTTGGTCACCACATTATAGGAAGGATATGGAAGCTTTAGAAAGAGTTCAGAGGAGATTTACCAGGATGTTGCCTGGTATGGAGGGAAGGTCTTATGAGGAAAGGCTGAGGGACTTGAGGCTGTTTTCGTTAGAGAGAGGAAAGTTGAGAGGTAACTTAATTGAGATATACAAGATAATCTGAGGGTTAGACAGAGTGGACAGTGAGAGCCTTTTTTCCTCAAATGGTGGTGGCTAGAACAAGGGGGTATGGCTTTAAATTGAGGGGTGATAGATATAGGATAGTTGTCAAAGGTAGTTTCTTTACTCAGACAGTAGGGGTGTGGAACGGCTTTCCTGCAACAATAGTAGGGCATTTAAATGGTCATTGGATAAACATATGGATGAAAATGGAATAGTGTAGGGAGATGGGCTTCAGATTGGTTCCACAGTTCTGCGCAACATCGAGGGTCGAAGCGTCTGTACTGTGCTGTAATGTTCTATGTGCTATATAATCATTGCTCCTTTAGAAGATGAGGAGGGCGATTTAGTAAGATGATATGAGGAAATGGCCGAGGTATTGAACAGGTATTGTGTGTCAGTCTTTACAGTGGTGGATTTAAATACCATGCCAGTAATTCACAGAGAGATGAAGGTAGGTGAGAACTTGAAATTAATCATTATCACAAAAGGGGTCATGTTGGTCACACTAATAGAGTTAAGGGTTGCCAAGTCTCCTGGCCTTGATGGAATGCATCCCAGAGGACCAGAAGAGATGATGGAAGAAATAGCAAATGCACTTGTGGTAATTTTCCAACATTTGCTGGATTCTGGGGCAGTTCCAGAGATTGCAAAACAGGAAATGTGATGTCACTGGTTGAAAAAGGAGGTAGATAAAAGATGGGGAATTATAGACTGGTTGGCTTAACCTCCATAGTGGGGAAAATGCTTGAATCTATCATCAAGGAAGAAATAACAACACATCTAAATAGAAATTGTCCTGTTGGGCAGATGCAGCATAGGTTCTTAAAAGGCAGGTCATACTTAACTAATCTACTGAAATTCTATGAAGACATTATGAACACAGTAGATGAAGGCGACCTAGTAGATGTGGTGTATCTAGATTACAAAAAGTCATTCAACAAAGTGCCACACAAAAGGCTGCTTCATAAGATAAAGATGCATGGCATTATGGGTACTATAATAGCATGGAGAGAATATTGGTTAAATAACAGAAAGCAGGGAGTGGGGATAAATGAGTGCATTTCTGATTGGTGATCAGTGGCTAGTGGTGTGCCTCAGGGATCAGTGTTGGGACCACAATTATTCACAAGTTATATAGATAATTTGGAGTTGGGGACCATGCGTATTGTGTCAAAGTTTGCTGATGACACTAAGATGAGTGAAACTTTACATAGGGACATAGATAGTTCAAATGAGTGCACAAAGATCTGGCAGATGGAGTACAATGTTAATAAATGTAATGTTGTCCATTTTGGTCAGAATAACAGTAAAAAGGACTACTTTTTGAATGGTTAAAATGCCAGCATGCTGCTATGCAGAGGGACCTGGGTGTCCTTGGGCATAAAGCACAGAAGGTTGGTTTGCAGGTGCAACAGGTAATTAAAAAGGCAAATGGCATTTTGTCCTTCCTTGCTAAAGGGATTGACTTTAAAAGCAGGGAGGTTATGTTGTAGCTGTGCAAGTTGTGGTGAGGCCACACCTGGAGTACTGTGTGCAGTTTTGGTCTCCTTGCTTAAGAAAGGATGTCCTGGCACTGGAGGGGCTACAAAGGAAGTTCACTTGGTTAACCCCAAAGTTGGCGTATGAGGAGAGACTGAGTAGACTGGGATTATATTCCTTGGAATTTAGAAGAACGAGGGGGATCTTATAGAAACATAAAATTATGACGGGAACAGATATAATAGACGTAGAGAGGATGTTTCCACTGGGAGAAACAAAGGCACGAGAGCATAACCTGAAAACTAGGATGAGCAGATTTAGGACCAAATTCAGGAGGAACTTCCTCGCCCAGAGGGTTATGAATCTGTGAAATTCCATGCTCAGTGAAGTGGTTGAGGCTTCCTCACTGAATGTTTTTAAAGCTAACATGGATAATTACAGGGTGACCCCCGTATCCGCGGAATCGTTTTCCAAAGTTTCAGTTACCCACGGTTTATCATGGCCGGAACGTTCCAGAGCCGGGACCAGGGGCTACCGCAAAGGTATGTTTCCCATTTAAATGAATGATTTTGCTCCTAACCACAGTTTCAGCTTCCGCGGTAGGGTCTTGGAACATCTCCCTCGCTCACCCCTCTCCCCCGTGAGTACAAGGGTCGGCTGTAATGAACAGTAAAGGAATTAAACGTTACATAGAACATAGAACATAGAACATTACAGTACAGTACAGGCCCTTCGGCCCTCAATGTTGTGCCGACCTGTGGAACCAATCTGAAGTCTATCTAACCTATACTATTCCATTATCATCCAAATATTTATCAGATGACCATTTAAATGCCCTTAAAGTTGGCGAGTCTACTCCTGTTGCAGGCAGTGCGTTCCATGCCCCTACTACTCTCTGATTAAAGAAACTACCTCTGACATCTGTCCTACATCTATACCACTCACCCTCATGCTAGCCATCACCATCCGAGGGAAAAGGCTCTCCCTGCCCACCCTATCTAACCCTCTGATTATCTTATATGTCTCAACTAAGTCACCTCTCAACCTTCTTCTCTCGAACAAAAACAGCCTCAAGTCCCTCAGCCTTTCCTCATAAGACCTTCCCTCCATACCAGGCAACATCCTAGTAAATCTCCTCCGAACCCTGTCCAAAGCTTCCACATCCTTCCTATGATGCGGTGACCAGAACTGTACACAACATTTCAAGTGCGGCCATACCAGAGTTTTGTACAGCTGCAGCATGACCTAGTGGCTCCGAAACGCAATCCCTCTACCAATAAAAGAGAACACACCGTATGCCTTCTTAACAATGCTATCAACCTGGGTGGTAACTTTCAGGGATCTGTGCACATGGACACAAAGATCCCTCTGCCCATCTATACTCCCAAGAATCTTACCACGGTGAGAGAGCGGGTAAGTGGAGCTGAGGCCACGGAAAGATCAGCCATGATCTCATTGAATGGTGGAGCAGACTCAAAGAGACAAATGGCCTACTCCTGCTCCAAATTCTTATGTTCTTATGGGCCCTAATCCTATTGGACCCTAAACCTCACCCTATCCCTCACCCTATTGAATCCTAACCCTGCCATTCTAACCCTTTCCTGTCACACTCTGTCCTTACTCTAACCCTAGCGCTAATATGAACCCAAGCCCAAACCTAACCAACATCCTAACCCTCTCTTGACTAATCCTTTTCTGACTAACTTTAGCACAACCCTCACCCTAAATCCTAACTAACCCCTAACCCTTAACCCTAAACCGTAAACCAAGCTTAATCCTATCCTGACTAACTCTAGCACACACACAGACACACTCACACGCACACAAAAACACATGCACTCTCACACCCACACACTCTCTCTCACACACACACAAACACACATCAACCCTATAACTAACCCTAACACACAGACACACTTCCTAAATCCTAACCCCTAACCCTATCACAGGTGAGACTAACCCTAACCCTAGCCCTAACACTAATCCTAACCTCAACTCTCATGCTCATCCTTAACCCTTATACAAGGGAGACTAACCCTAACTTGAACCCTCACCCTATCGTAGGTGAGGCTAACCATTACCCTGACTTGAACCTTAATCCTGATTCAACTCTGATATTAACCATGACTCTAACCCAAGCCCTGACCCTAACTCTAACACAAGACTTAACCCCTGAATTTGACACTAAGCTATACCATAATCCAAACCCTAACATTTAAATTCTAACCCTAGCCCTAATCCAAACCAGAATCCAAACCCTGACCCTGTTCCTGACCCTAATTCCTAAACCCTAACCCAACCCGAAGTGTAACCCTAACCCTATTGCAGGTGAGACTAATCCTAACCCTAATTTCCAATCACACTAGTTAAAACCTTTCTGAAGCTCTGGCAAACCTCCTGCCCTGGATATTGGTGCCCCTCCAGTTCAGGTGCAACCTGTTCTTCTTGTACAGGTCCCACCTTCCCCAGTAGACATATCAATGATCCATAAATCTAAAACCCTCCCTCCTACACCAGTTCTGTAACCACATATTCTCTGTTTGTAGCTTCTCTAATCCTGAGATTACTACCTGTTAATTGTGCTTTTTAGCTCACTACCTAACTCACTGAGTTGTCATCACAGGAGCATTTCCTTCTTCCTCCCAATGCTATTTGTGCCAATATGGTGAGTGAATACTGCCTGTCTTCCCTCCCGTTTCAGGATGTCCTGTACCCACTCAGAGATATCCAGGACTCTGGCACCATGGAGGCAACACATCATCTTAGAGTCTCGTTCACAGCCACAGAAACGCCTGTCTGTGCACATCACTATTGAGTTACTCACTACTATCGCTCGCCGGACTTTGCCCCACCCTGCACCACACCAGTTGTGACGCCAGAGGCCTGCTGTTGCTCGTACCATCTGCTGAGAGGCTATTCCCCAAACAATATCCAAAATGGTGTACCTGTTTGAGAGAGGAATAACTATAGGAGTCTCCTGCACTACCTACCTGACATGCCTGGTGGTCACCCATCTATCAGAATCTGTGGTGTGATCACCTCCCTAAAGCTAGTGTCCATCATTCTCTCTGCCTCCTGTATGCACCACAGTGAGTCCAGCAGCTTCTACAACCGAATCATACGGTCTGTGAGGAGCTGCAGTTGGTCACATGTCCTACACTTGTAGTTGCTGAAAATGTGTTGCTGGAAAAGCGCAGCAGGTCAGGCAGCATCCAAGGAGCAGGAGAATCACGTTTCGGGCATGAGCCCTTCTTCAGGAATGAGGAAAGTGTGCCAAGCTGGCTAAGATAAAAGGTAGGGAGGAGGGACTTGGGGGAGGGGCGTTGGAAATGCGATAGGTGGAAGGAGGTTAAGGTGAGGGTGATAGGCCGGAGTGGGGATGGGGGCGGAGAGGTCAGGAAGAAGATTGCAGGTTAGGAAGGTGGTGCCTGAGTTCGAGGGATTTGACTGAGACAAGGTGGGGGAAGGGGAAATGAGGAAACTGGAGAAATCTGAGTTCATCCCTTGTTGTTGGAGGGTTCCTGGGCGGAAGATGAGGCGCTCTTCCTCCAACCGTCGTGTTGCTATGGTCTGGCGTTGGAGGAGTCCAAGGACCTGCATGTCCATGGTGGAGTGGGAGGAGGAGTTGAAGTGTTGAGCCACAGGGTGGTTGGGTGTCCCAGAGGTGTTCTCTGAAATGTTCCGCAAGTAGGCAGCCTGCCTCCCCAATATAGCCTGCTTGGCACACTTTCCTCATTCCTTAAGAAGGGCTCATGCCCGAAACATCGATTCTCCTGCTCCTTGAATGCTACCTGACCTGCTGCGCTTTTCCAGTAACACATTTTCAGCTCTGATCTCCAGCATCTGCAGTCCTCACTTTCTCCTACACTTGTAGTTGACCAGTTTCCTCAACGTCACTCTCCCCACCTCATCCCAGATCCAACCCTCCAATTCAGCACCTCCCTCTTGAACTGTCCCACCTGTCCAACTTCCTTCCCACATATCCGCTCTATCCTCCCCTCTGACCTATCACCTGGAGTAATGGACAATTTAGAAGAATGTTACAGATTGGGGGAGACTTGGATAATCTGCAGGATTAGGCTGAGAGATGACAAATGGAGTTCAATGCAGCTAAATGTGAGATGATGCACTTTGGGAAGAATAACAGGAAGGCAGAGTACTGGGTCAATGGAAAGATTCTTGGTAGTGTGGATGTGCAGAGGGATCTTGGAGTCCATGTACATAGATCCCTGAAAGTTGCCACCCAGGTTGATGGTGCTGTTAAGAAGACATACGGTGTGTTCGGTTTCATTGGTAGAGGGATTGAGTTCCGGAGCTGCAATATCATGCTGCAACTGTACAAAACGTTAGTGTGGCCACACTTGGAATATTGTGTATTGTTCTGGTTGCCATATTTCGGGAAGGATGTGGAAGAATTGGAAAAGGTGCAGAGGAGATTTACCAGGGTGTTGCCTGGTCTGGAGGGAAGGTCTTATGAGGAAAGGCTGAGAGACTTGGGTCTGTTCTTATTGGAGAGAAGAAGGCTAAGAGGGGATTTGATAGAGACATACAAGATGATCAGAGGATTACATAGGGTAGATAGTGAAAGTCATTTTCCTAGGATGATGACGTCAGCTTGTATGAGGGGACATAACTATAAATTAATGGATGATAGATTTAAGACTAATGTCAGTGGCAGGTTCTTTACTCAGAGAGTGGTAAGGGCGTGGAATGCCCTACTTGCCAATGTAGTTACTCAGCCACATTAGGGAGATTTAAACAATCCTTGGATGAGCACATGTATGATGATGGGATAGTGTAGGGGGATGAGCTGTGAATAGTTCATGGGTTGGTGCAACATTGAGGGCCAAAGGGCCTGTTCTGCGCTGTATTGTTCTATGTTCTATCACCATCACCCCTTACCTGCACCTACCTATCGCCTTCTCAGCTACCTTTCCCCCCGCTCTCCTATTTATCTCTCAGCCCCCTTGACCCCACCCATATTCCTGATGAAAGGCTTATGCCCGAAACATCAATTCTCATGCTCCTCCATGCTGCCTGACCTGTTGTGCTTTTCCAGCACCACACATTTCAACCACAGATGTAGCTGTCAGGAACACTAGACTGCTCACTGATTTCCCACAACTGGCAGGATGAGCATACCACTGCCCTAACTGTCATCTCTGCACTTGCGCACTTAAAACAACAAGACAAGAATCTTACCTTGCCTGTCGTCCTTGCATTGATCACTGAAGGTGTCCTGTCGGAATCCACTCCCCAGTCATGATGGCTGCAGAGTCGTCTCCCAGAATTCCTCTCAGTGACGTCTCTGCCACCCTCTAAGACGGATTTAGGAAAACAAGTTAAGCCAGTGAATTTTGTTAAAGTGGTAAAGGAAAGCAGTTTGGAGGCTAAAAGGTTGCACCAGAATGTACAGCCTGGTCTATTGTTGGTTGAGAAGAAAGTGCCAGATCTTCTTAAACCATTTGCTTGCAAAGGTAAGATTTACTTGCATAAGCCAAGCACAGCAGGTAAAGGAATTACAATATTAGGGCATATGGGATCAATCTTTGACATTGAGAGATGAGGAGACATGTAACTCAGAAAGACTATTGCCTGAAAATGTGCCAGTGTGTGGAATTCATGATGAGATGAGATGGGCTCCATTATATAGTGTGAGGTTGGAATGTCCACTGAACAGTGGAGAAATGGTGGTGGGAGGACAGGAGAAACTCTCAGCTCCAGGAATACAACTTGTCCTTAGTAATGATATAGCTGGATCACAGATAGGAGTGCTGCCCACTGTGGTTAAAAAGTCAGTGGGAAATCAGGCAACTGAGGTATTACAGGAAGTATATCCTGGGACCTTTCCTGATTGTGTAGTAACATTGTCATAAAGACACCTATTGAAACAGGGGGGAATTCAAAGCATACAGATAAGGCAGTCGAAGTAGAATTATCAGAGGCCATGTTTGGGGTGAGATTGGGGAGAGTGAGGGAGTGCGAGACAGAGAAAGAGAGAAAGACAGGAAGAGAGAG
>NC_057723.1:76606099-76621468 GCF_004010195.1 Chiloscyllium plagiosum
CTTCAGGAATCTTCTTCCTGAAGAAGGGCTCATGCCCGAAACGTCGATTCTCCGGCTCCTTGGATGCTGCCTGACCTGCTGCGCTTTTCCAGCAACACATTTTCAGCTCTGATCTCCAGCATCTGCAGTCCTCACTTTCTCCTCCTGAGAGAGATAGAAAGGTTCCAGGTCTTTCTCCCGAGTGCTCCCTTGTGTTTAAAGTGATGCAATGCCACCCTCTGCTGGCCTAATCATGTATTGCACAGGGATGCTGAGTAGCTCAAATTTGAAATTGGAGAACTCAACGTTGAGTCCTCCGGGCTGTAGGCTGCCCAGGCAGAAGATGAGGCGATGTTTCTCCAGTAGGATTGGAGGAAGCCAAGGATGATCATGATGGAAAGGGAGTAGGAAGGGGAATTGAAATGGGCAGTGACTGGGAGGTCTGGTTGGCCCCTGCGGGCCCGGCTGAGATGCTCTGTGGACTATTCCCTCAGTTTACCATTGGTCTCCTGGATGTAGAGAAGACCACATTGGGAGCACCTGATGCAGTAAACTAGGTTGGATGGGAGGCAGGTGAACCTCTGGTCTGGTTGGCACCTGCGGGCCCGGCTGAGATGCTCTGTGGACTATTCCCTCAGTTTACCATTGGTCTCCTGGATGTAGAGAAGACCACATTGGGAGCACCTGATGCAGTAAACTAGGTTGGTGGGCGGCACGGTGGCACAGTGGTTAGCACTGCTGCCTCGCAGCGCCAGAGACCCGGGTTCAATTCCCGACTCAGGCGACTGACTGTGTGGAGTTTGCACGTTCTCCCCGTGTCTGCGTGGGTTTCCTCCGGGTGCTCCGGTTTCCTCCCACAGTCCAAAGATGTGCAGGTTAGGTGAATTGGCCATGCTAAATTGCCCGTAGTGTTAGGTTAAAGGGGTAAATGTAGGGGTATGGGTGGGTTGCGCTTCGGCGGGTCGGTGTGGACTTGTTGGGCCGAAGGGCCTGTTTCCACACTGTAAGTAATCTAATCTAATCTGTAAGTAATCTAATCTAATCTCTGTCTCATCTGGAAGGACTGTTTGGGGCCTGAAATGAAGGTGAGGGGAATGCTGTACTGGCAGATTTTGCATGTTTTCTGGTTGCAGGGGAAGGTACCTGAGGGTTTCGGGGTGTTGTTGGGGAAAGTGGCACAGACCAAGGATTCTCAAAAGAATTCTTGGGCCTTATGGAAGACAGGGATGGGGAGGGGAAGATGTTCTTGGTGGTTGGGTTTAATTGGATTTGGCGGAAGTGTTTAAAGATGATGCATTGGATGCGGAGACTGGTGGGATTGTAGGACAAGGGGTCTGTGTCTTTATTGCGTTGGGAGGAGGAGTTTAGAGCAGTGGAACGGGAAATGGAGGTGGTACAGTGGAGGGCTATCTGGATGACAGAGGAAGGAAAAGCACGTAGTTCAAAATAGATGGACACCTGGGATCCTTGAGAGTGGAATCTCTCCTCATCCGAGCAGGTACAACGGAGTCAGAGGAATTGGGAGAATGGGATGAAGTTCTTGCAGGATACTGGAAGGGAGGAGGTGTAGTCCAGGTAGTTATGGGTGTCCGCAGGCTTTAACTCCCTGGGCCAGATAGGATTTATCCTGGGATTCTCTGGGAAGCCAGGGAGGAGATTGGAGAGCCTTTGGCTTTGATCTTTATGTCGTCATTGTCTACAGGAATAGTGCCAGAAGACTGGAGGATAGCAAATGTTGTCCCCTTGTTCAAGAAGGGGAGCAGAGACAACCCTGGAAATTATAGACCTGTGAGCCTTACTTCGGTTGTGTTAAAGAAAGGTTATAGGAGATAGGTTTTATAATCATCTAGAAAGGAATAAGTTGACTAGTGATAGTCAACACAGTTTTGTTGAGGGTAGGTCATGTCTCACAAACCTCATTGAGTTCTTTGAGAAGGTGACCAAACAGGTGGATGAGGGTAAAACAGTTGATGTGGTGTTTATGGATTTCAGAAAGGTATTTGATAAGGATCCCCATGGTAGGCTATTGCACAAAATATGGAGTTTCGGGATTGAAGGTGATTTAGAAATTGGCTAGCTGAAAGAAGGCAGAGGGTGGTGGTCGATGGGAAATATTCATCCTGGAGCTCAATTACCAGTGGCGTACCACAAGGATCTGTTTTGGGGCCACTGCTGTTTGTCATTTTTATAAATGAACTGGATGAGGGCATAGAAGGATGGGTTAGTAAATTTACGGATTACAATAAGGTCAGTGGAGTTCTGGATAACGCTGAAGGATGTTGCAGGTTACAGAGCGACATAGATATGCTGCAGAGCTGGGCTGAAAGGTGGCAAATGGAGTTTAATGTGGAAACGTTTGAGGTGATTCACTTTGGAAGGAGTAACAGGAAAAAAGAATACTGGGCTAAGGGTCAGATTCTTGGTAGTGTAGATGAACAGAGAGATCTCGCTGTCCATGTGTATAGATCCCTGAAAGTTGCCACCCAGGTAGATAGCGTTGTTAAGAAGGCACACGGTGTGTTAGCTTTTATTGGTAGAGGGATTGGTAGAGGTCATGCTGCAACTGTACAAAACTCTGTTGCAACCACACTTGGAGTATTGCGTACAGTTCAAGTCACCACATTATAAGAAGGATGTGGAAGCTTTGGAAAGGGTTAGAGGAGATTTACTAGGATGTTGCCTGGTATGGAGTGAAGGTCTTATGAAGAAGGGCTGAGGGACTTGAGGCTGTTTTCATTAGAAAGAAGAAGGTTGAGAGGTGACTTAATAGACATAAAAGGTGAACAGAGGATTAAAAAGGGTGGACAGTGAGAGCCTTTTTCCTCAGATGGTGATGACGAGTATGAGGGGAGAGAGCTTTAAATCGAGAGGGAATAGATATAGGACAGATGCCAGAGGTAGTTTGTTTACTCAGAGAGAAGTAGGGACATGGAATGCACTGCCTGCAACAGTAGTAAACTCGCCAACTTTAAGGGCATTTAAATGGTCATTGGATAAACATATGGATGAAAACGGAATAGTGTAGGTTAGATGGGCTTCGGATAAAGGGCCAAAGGGCCTGTACTGCACTGTAATGTTCTGTATTCTATGTATGTAGTACATGTCCATCTTGAGACTGTCACCAGATCTGGAAATGGAGAGGTCAAGAAAAGGGAGGGTGGTGTCCGAGATGGACCAAGTGATTTTGAGGGTGGGGTAGAAGTTGTGGGTGAAGTCAATGAATTGCTCCAGTTCAGCTTGGCTGCAGGAGGCTGCACCGATGCAATCATCGATGTAAAGGCAGAAGAGTTGGGGCACAGTGCGCCTGTAGGGACTGAAGAGGCACTGTTCGATATAGCCAACAATGCGGCAGGTGTAGCTGGGGCCCATCCGGATGCCCATGGCCAGCCCCTGGATTTGGAGGAAATGGGAGGAGTTAAAGGAAAAGTTATTGAGGGTGAAGACCAGTTCGGTGAGGCAGAGGAGGGTTTTAGTGGAGGGGGACCAGATGGGTCTGTTGGAGAGGAAAAAGCAGAGGGCTTGGAGGCCATTCTTGTGGGGTATGGACGTGTAAAAGGCTGGGGGTCAGGAATGTGAAGTTGCTGAAGAGATGGAGGATGTGGTTAGTATCGCAGGTGTAGGTGGGGAATGCCTGAACGAAGGGGGAGAGGATAGAGTCAAGGTAGGACGAGATACATTTGGTGGGGCAGGAGCATGCCGACTCGATGGGTCACCCAGGGTAGTTGGGCTTGTGGATCTTGGGAAGGCGGTAGAATCGGGCAGTACGGCACTGGAGGAGATCACCAGAGGCAATGAGGGCACGGACAGCGCGTTCGACTTTGGTCTGATGAGTCACTGGCAAGGGGGAGGTAGGACATGGTGACAGAGAGTTGGCGTTCAGCCTCTGAGGTCTGTTCTCCAGACTACTACTGCCCCGCCTTTTTCAGTGAGTTTGATGGTGAACCAGGGGTTGTTGCTGAGCAAGTGGAGAGCTGCACATTTGGAGGGGCTGAGGTTGGAGTGGGTGAAGGGGATGAAGAAATTGAGGCTGCCGCTGTTATGTTGGCAGTCTGTAATGAAGAGGTCTAGACTGGGTACAAGGCCTTCAGGTGGTGACCAACTGGAGGATAAAGATTGGAGGCGGGAGAAGGGGTTGTCCGAGGGAGGTTGGGAGTATTTGTCAAAGAAGAAGGCACGGAGCATGAGTTGGGGGAAGAAGACCTCCACTGCGTGGTAGATCTTCAATTCGCTGAGGTGGGAGCAGAGGAGTATGAATATGAGCCCTTTCCTGAGGACAGACCGTTCAGCCTCAGAGAGTTCGCAGTCAGGGAGGGGGAGGGGAATAGGAAGACGGAGAGGTGGAGGGGTGAGGTGCATTGTGGGAGTGGATAGGTGAGGAGGGAGAGCTGGTGTGCTGGTTGGCTGCAGGTCAGCAGTAGGATCCAGGGCTGACCCTGGGAAATGTAATCCAAGACATGCTTGCAGTAGCAAGAGCTCAGAGAGTGAGTAGCTCACAGCAGCAACAACATAGGTAGACACAATCAATGCCGGTGTGGAGAAATTTGCAATTTCGCTGAAGCTTCCTCAGAGTGAAACATGCTCATGTTCAGAAATCTAAGTGTTCCCTCTGCAATGTGGAAATGATTTATCTTTGAGCAGTTGTCCTGACATTATATACATTAAATGATGTTAATGGTTGTCAAAACTTCTGATCTTCTTATACTATTGACACGGTTTGTGACATCAGCAACATACAAAACATCTTCATTTTGTGAAATTTGCCTTTCGCTCAATTAATTTGGTCACAAAACAAAAGCATACTTTCACTAATATGTGATACTTCAAATGACCCAAGATGGAGTCTGAGACCTAAGAATGCTCAGGTCACATGCTAAAATACAGTGATAATGTTATGAGCAAGTCTGTTGAAGACATCCTTTACCTCATATTATTAGACTGACATACTATACTAGCTATAAGACATAATATTATAAACAGATTTGCAAAACAGTGTCAGAGGGAAGAGGCTTATGATTAGCATAAACACTAGCTATTGGCCTTTGTCAGAGCTGTAAATTCTAATGTAAATTCTATGCGAATTTGATGTAATGCTATTTAAGTTTAAACATTTTAACATTTGTTTTAGAAACACTGATATATATGCATGATTCCTACAACTGAAAAATCAAATGCTACACAAGGTGTATACAGGCCAAAATTAATGATTTATTTACAAATTAATGCAATAACATATCAATGTGACAACATAATAAATAACAAAATGTAATGTTGTCATGCATAAAACGAAGCAAGTCTTTAGTATGCGAATGCCTTTTCCTTCAACAGAAGTCAGTCTGCCACAATCTTTCAAAGTAAACAGGCAGGAGGCTGGAAGAACACAGCAAGCTGAGCAGCATTGGAAGGTAGAGGAGTCGATGTTTCGGGTGAAACCCTTCTTCAGGACTTGGGGGCGGAGGGGGGAGCTGCAGATAAAGGGGTTGGCGGGGACAGGATGGTGAGGTGGGGATAGGTGGAGGGTATGACCTGGTTGGTCACTCGGAGGAGTCAAGACTACATATTCTTTTTAAATATGATGATCAATCAAGAACAATGCTATTGAGGCGTGTCAAAGGTCAGGTTCTCTTGGTCAGGTGTCTCTAAGGTGAAAACATAAAACTCCAGGGAAGTAGTGGACCTTTATGATAATTATACACCTTGGAGGTCTTGTGGTGCAGTGGGAAGCATTCCTGAGCCTGAAGCTCGAGGTTAAAGTCCTACTTTGGAACTTGATGATTGCTGAAGGTGCACTCATGGTATGGTGAAACAGATTGATTATCAATCTGCAAATCCTTCCATCTATCATTGGCAAGTGGTAAGAGTAAAGGACATATGGTCAGCCAGAGATGGTAGAAGGTTACAGGGCACCACTGCGGTATCTTGTCAACCATAATCAGGACCCAACAAATAGAAATCCATTATTGCCAACACCCACATAGGGCGTCGTACTTAAAGAGAGTGAAAATGCCTGTTGTACAATGCTACAGAGTAACTGACAGCAAAGTTATCTGAATACTTCTTTGATCTGCTTCAATGTGCACTTTATTTTAACCTCTGTTTAATGTTTTTAAGTACAAATTGTGATGTATGTTTTGGAAATAAGTGCTATCCCTTTAAGAGTGCAGATCAGGTGACTCGGAGCAGGGAGCTTGGGAGCCAGTCTCAGTCCGACTGTGTAGCTGTAAAGACACATAATTCAAGTTTCTACAAGCCTATCGCATGGTCTTTAGCAACTTATAATTAGACCCAAACATAATAATGGACAATGAGACTGAGTCACAACAGCACAGTGACTCAGTGCTTAGCACTACTGCCTCACAGCACCAGGGATGCAGGTTCAATTCCAGCTTTGGGCAACTGTGTGGAGTTTGCATGTTCTTCCCACGCCTGCATGTTTTTCTGCTGGATGTTCCAGTTTCCTCCCACAGTCCAAAGACATGCAGGTTAGGTGAATTGGCCATGGGAAATGCAAGGGATGGTGTTGGGGGCCATATTTAAGTGGGATGTTCTTCAGAGGGTGGGTGAATGGTCTCTTTTCACATTTAGGGATTCTATGATTCTATGAACTGTATGACTGAAATATACCACCTTTTTCGGAAGAAAGGAAGGAGATCAAACGTTGCCCATGCTTTGAAAATGGCACGAGATTGAGGAGGTCGTGTGGTAGAGTTGCTGGAAAACAGATCAAAATGTCATCAGAAGTGATCATGAGAGAACTTGGGCTGCAGTCGATGCTGGGGAAGCATAGCACTCGCTAGCGAGCAGGACGAGAGTGGTGGTCGTGCGGGGACTCGGGCTATCACCAACGGCTGAAGAGGGGAATGCTTATCTGGAAGCTTAATGAAAGTTTTTCAGAAAGCATTCTCCAAGGGGACTTGGCTGCATGTGACAACTGACTACTTAGACTTAAAATGGTAGGCAAACAAAACAGTGGGCCAATTCGGAGCAATAGGACCTTGTAACATAGAGACAGAAAATTTGATTGTTTACACCGAGTATTTCAGTTCACATTTGAAGGCTGAAGACTGAGGAGCTGAAGACTTAATGGCAATAGTTTTCTTGAGCACCATTGAGAGGAAGACCTTCATGAATCGAAGGAATCTGGTGCAACCAGAGAAACCTGCAAAGAAGACAGAACAAGACCAACGCAAAGTATTGGGGAATTATTTTACATGAAAGCCACTGATGATCTCAGAATGTTTCCATTTCTATAAATGGATATAAAATGCAGGAGAATACTTCACCCAAGTGTTGGCTAAATAAACAAATCAGTGAAACACTGGAATTCAGAGGGTTCCTCCTCGATGCTTTGTGGGACTGTTGGGTTTGTGGTCTCCAATATGAATCCATTCAATGGAAGCTATTCACAAGGAGAGACCCCGATTTCAAGGCCACTTTGGAAATTGTTATCCCAATGGAGGTGGCCACCAGCGAAAAAACACAGTTGGGTATCAATGCCCAGCTGCATAAAGAAGCAAAGTTCAACAGAGTGCAGTAGCAACCCTAGCATGCTGCTGATATGACAAGAGCTGTCGTAAGGAGTCAGCGTGTTGGACTCAAGAGGTTCATCGCTGCAGAGGTAAGTGAGTGGGCCATATTGCCTGAAATTGGCAAATAAACTCAAGCAAGAGAAGGTGTCTCAAAAGGACCTACAGACCATAAGACTTAGGGACAGAAATTAGGCCATTCAGCCCATCGAGTCTGCTCCATCATTCTACCATGGCTGCTAAGTTTTCAACCCCCATTCTCCCACTTTCTCCCTGTAACCTTTGATCCCCTTGACAATCAAGAACCTTTCAATCTCTGTCTTAAATAAATTAAATTCAGAGGACCCAATCTTTGTGTGCAGAACAACACCCACTCCCACCCATTGCGGACTTGTTCAGTAGACTGGCTGGGAGAAAGAAATTCTCAAAACAGGATCTGTTGCCGGCCTAATTGCAGATGGGGGTCAGAAAGGAGACCCAGCCTTTGCTGATACTGATAGATAGTGACACACAGGGGACTGTTCCACTACAAGGATCAATGAGGATTCTGGGTAAACCAAGATGGAGGATGGAAAAGAAATTGTGGCTGTAAGAGCTGCTCCTTTTTTGAGGTAATTTAGGTGTTGGAAGTGATTTCCTCGAATTTCAGGAGCAGCAATTACTGCTTTATATGCTTTTGCATTGTTTTGGAACTTTGGAGAAACAACAGTCAAAACAACAGCATTTTTAAAAGGGAGAAGGACAGATAATAGGCAGCACATGGTCAGTGAAGGAGAGAGCGGAAGAAACCCACGCTGCTAACTGACACAGCAGTGAATCTGCACAATTACTGCCTTTGCTGTTTGAGTTCATGTACCTCTGGACATTGGAATGCGTCTAGGAAAAATTAACAAACAGCAAAATTCACAGCTGACCTTAGAGGAACCGGTGTGTGAGAGCTCAGAGTACAGGAACAGATAAGTGCATAGTTTTTAAGTGCAGCCTTGCTGCAAATCTACAATAGTGAGTAGAGTGGGTTCTTTCTTGATTATATGTTTTATTGAGATCTGTCTCTTGATTAAATTTTAACAACATAAACCATAAATACTAAGTTAATCTGCAGCTGTGTTTTTTTAGAGCAAAAAGACGGTGCTATTTTCTGGGTCTGTAGACTGTGAAGGAACAAAGATGGCCTTCAGTGGAATGATGTGCTCTTCCCTTCGGATGTGGAAGTTTAGGGACAGTTTCCATGTTACTGATGATTATGTCTGCAATCAAAGTGTCTTTGATTGAAAATCCTATCAGATCACATAGATCAGTTAGAACGACAGTTTTGAAGCAATGAGGAATTTACAAGAGCAAGGGGATGTGATGGATGGCAGTTATAGAAAGGGAGAAAAGCTGCAGATATAGTCAGATAGATGGGTTAAACCCAGGAAAGATAGGAGGAGTAGGTAGGTAGTGCAGGAGTCTTCTGTAGCTATCCCCATCTCAAACAAGTATACTATTTTATGGAAAATGTAAGGGGTGATGGATTCTCAGGGGAATATTGCATGAACAGCCAAATTCCTGGTATTGAGACTGGCTCTAATGCAATGTGGGGTATATCGGGTTCCAAGCGATCGATTGTGATAGGTGACTGTCTAGTCAGAGACATAGACAGATGTTTCTGCAGTCAACAGTGAAAAGTCAGAATGGCATGTTGCCTCCCTGGTGCCAGGATCAAGGATATCTCAGGGTGCAGAATGTTCTCAAAGGGGAGAGAGACCTGCAGGGGATCTTTGTATACATTAGAACTAATGACATAGGAATGGAAAAGGATGAGATTCTGAAGGGAGAATGTAGAAAGTCAGGTTGAAAATTAAAAAGGAGGCCCTCGTGGGTAGTAATATCTGGATACTCCTGGTGCTACAAGCGAGTGAAGGGAAGAATAGGAGGATATAGCAGAGGAATGCATGGGAGATGGATTCTCATTTTTGTGTCATTGGAATCTCTTCTGGGGTAGAAGTGACCTGTACAAGAAGGACAGATTACACCTGAATTGGAAGAGGACTAATATACTGGCAGGGAGATTAGCTAGAGCTGCTCGGGAGGATTTAAACTAGTAAGGTGGGGGGGAGGTGGGGAGACCCAGGGAGATAGTGAGGAAAGAGATCAATCTGAGATTGGTACAGTTGAGCAAAGGAGTGAGTCAAACAGTCAGGGCAGGCAGGGACATAGCAGAGAACAAGGTAGGACTTATGAATTAAACTGCGTTTACTTTATTGCAAGAGGCTTAACAGAGAAGGCAGATAAACTCGGCATAGTTTACAATTACAGAAATGTGGCTCAGGAGTTGGCAGGACTGGCAGCTTAATGTTCCAGGATACAAATGCTACAGGAAGGATAGAAAAGGAGGCAAGAGAGGAGGGGGGTATGTCATTTTTGATAAGGGATAGCATTACAGCTGTACTGAGGGAGGATATTTCCATAAATACATCCAGGGAAGTTATTTGGGTGGAACTGAGAAATAAGAAAGGGATGATCACCTTATTGGGATTGTATTATAGACCCCCCCAAATAGTCAGAGGGAAATTGAGAAACAAATTTGTAAGGAGATTATAGTTATCTGTAAAATAACATGGTGGTTATGGTAGGGTATTTTAACTTTCCAAACATAGACAGGGACTGCCATATTGTTAAGTGTGTACAAGAACATTTTCTGATTCAGTATGTGATGTACCTACTAGAGAAGGTGCAAAACTTGACCTCCTCATGGGAAATAAGGCAGGGCAGGTGACTGAGGTGTCAGTGGGGGAGCACTTTGGGGCCAGTGACCATAATGCTATTAGATTTTAAATAATGATGGAAAAGGATAGACCAGATCTAAAAGGTGAAGTTCTAAATTGGAGGAAGGCCAATTTTGACAGTATTAGGCAAGAACTTTCAAAAGCTGATTGGGGGCAGATGTTCGCGCATAAAGGAACAGCTGGAAAATGGGAAGCCTTCTGAAATGAGATGACGAGAGTCCAGAGATAATATTTTCCCGTGAGGTTGAAAGGAAAGGCTGGTAGGTATAGGGAATGCTGGATGACTAAAGAAATTGAGGGTTTGGTTAAGAAAAAGAAGGAAGTAAATATAGACAGGATAGATCGAGCGAATCCTTAGAAGAGTATAAAGAAAGTAGGAGTATACTTAAGAGGGAAATTAGGACAAAAAGGGGACATGAGATAGCTTTGGTAAATAGGGTTAAGGATAATCCAAAGGGTTTTTATGTATACATTAAGGACAAAAGGGTAACTAGAAAGAGAATAGAACCCCTCAAAGATCAGCAAGTCAAGCCTATATGTGGAGTCGCAGGAGATGGGGCAGGTACTAAACCAGTATTTTGCATCAGTATTTACTGTGGAAAAGGACATGGAAGATATAGAATGTGGGGAAATAGATGGTGACATCTTGAAAAATGGAGAAAGTGAGGACTGCAGATGCTGGAGATCAGAGCTTAAAAATGTGTTGCCATTATCGCTTATGCCTGAAACGTCGATTCTCCTGTTCCTTTGATGCTGCCTGACATCTTGAAAATGTCCATTTTACAGAGGAGGAAGTGCTCTGAAACGCATAAAAGTGGATAAATCCCCAGGACCTGGTCAGGTGTACCCTAGAACTCTGTGGGAAGCTAGGGAAGTTGAGTGATAGGCCACTTGCTGAGATATTTGTATCATTGATAGTCACAGGTGAGGTGCCAGATGACTGGAGGTTGGCTAACATGGTACCACTGTTTACGAAAGGTGGTAAGGATAAGCCAGGGAACTATAGACCGGTGAGCCTGATATCGGTGGTAGGCAAGTTGTTGGAGGGAATCCTGAGGGACGTGATTTACACGTATTTGGAAAGGCAAGAACTGATTAGGGATAGTCAACATGGGAAATCATGTCTTATGAACTTGATTGAGTTTTTTGAGGAAGTAACAAAGAGGATTGATGAAGACAGAGTGGTGGATGTGATCTATTTGGACTTCAATAAGGCGTTTGACAAGGTTCCCCATGGGAGACTGTAGAGCAATGTTAGATCTCATGGAATACAGGGATAACTAGCTATTTGGATGCAGACCTGGCTCAAAGGTAGAAGACAGAGGTTGACGGTGGAGGGGCATGGATAGGGTAAATGGACAAAGTCTTTTCCCTGGGGTGGGGGAGTCTAGAACTAGAGGGCATAGGGTTAGGGTGAGAGGGGAAAGATTTAAAAGGGATGTAAGGGGTACCTTTTTCACACATGGAGTGGTGTGTGTATGGAATGAGCTGCCAGAGGAAGTGGTGGAGGCTAGTACAATTGCAACATTTAAAAGGCATCTGGATGGGTATATGAATAGGAAGGGTTTAGAGGGATATGTGCCAAATGCTGTTAATGGGACTAGATTGGGTTGGGATATCTGGTCAGCATGGACAAGATGGACCGAAGGGTCTGTTTCCATGCTGTGAATCTCTATGACTGTATGACTAAGTGACTGCCTTTTGGCATCACATCAGTGCCGGCTCTGTTCCAGAGGACCATGAACCAAATCTTCAGTGGATTGACAGGTATCTGGTGTTACGAGAAAGTGAGGACTGCAGATGCTGGAGACCAGAGTAGAAAAGTGTGGTGCTGGAAAAGCGCAGCAGGCCAGGCAGCATCCGAGGATCAGGAGAACCGACGTTTCGGGCATTCCTGAAGGGCTTAAAAAAAAAGACATGACCCTCTCTCCCTCGTAGCCCTACACACGGATGAAAAAAACCACCACTTCGACTGGGACAACACATCTATCCTGGAACAGGCTAAGCAAAGACATGCCCGAGAATTCCTAGAGGCCTGGCACTCCAACCACAACGCCATAAACATCACATAGATCTAGATGCCATCTATCAACCCCTCAGAAAACGAACAGGAAATGACAACACCACAAACCCCAGGAACCCCATCCAGGAGAAAGATATAAATAGAAAGCAGGAGACAACACCTTCGCTTCACTTGGAGGTCACCACTGATGATGTTACCTAGCCAGGTAATGAAACGTTTGGATATCAAACCTACAGCTCAGCGAGCAAACCTACACCCTAGAGGAGAAATATATCCAAGTGGAAAAGGAAGGATTTGGCATTATGTTTGGTGTTGAGAAGTTCACCCATTTCTTTATGGCAACCATTTTGTGCTGCTGGCAGACCACCGGCTGCTCACCCCATTTTCCGTATGGGGGTGCGGTCAATGATGGCAGCACACTGGCAGTGATGGGCACTGACTCTGTCAGCTTACCCATATGAAATCAGATATCGACAGGTGGAGAAACACAGCAATACAGATGCTCTGTCAAGGTGCTGCTACCAGGGAATAAAGATATTCCCAACTGGAATCTGATAATGGTGTACTTTTCCCAGGGTGACAAGGTGTCGGTGTCAGTGATTCAGATGTCAAATGCCAATCGGAATGACCCAGTTTGAGCTGAGTGTGGACTCTGTCTTGAGAGGGAGGACCAGTCATGGAACCCACCCAGAATTACTTAGCCCTTACTTGTCCAGGAAGTGGGAGTTTTCTGTATCGGATGAGTGTTTAATGTAGGATATGAGAGTTGTTATCCCTCTCCTGTTAAAAGGAAAGGTGCTGGAACAAAGGTACTCAGGGCACTCTGGTGCGGTGCTAACGTAGGAGATAGCCAGGAGCTACTTTTGGTGCCGAATGTGATCTTCCAGATTGAGGGGAAGGCAGGGTCATGAGAATCCTGCGCATCAGTAAGGAATGCACTGGCATTGTCACCCCTCCTCCATGGAAATGGCCTCATACACCATGGCAGCGGATTTATATTGATTACATGGGACTGGTAGAGAGATGGATATTACTAGTGGTCATGGATGCCCACTCCAAGTGGCCCAAGGTGGTGGTCTGGAAGTCGGTATCAGCAGAAGCAACAACAGACTGACTGGATGAAATATTTGCCAAATTCAGGAATCCCGAACAAGTCATAATGGACAATGAGTCAAGAGAGGTTCTGGAATAGCACAGCTGGTCAGGCAGCATCCAACAAGCGGGAGAATCAATGTTTCGGGCAAAGCCCCAGTTTCACCATGAGTAACAATGGTCCACAGTTTGTGGTGCAAGAGTTCAAGGAGTTCTAGGAAAATCACACAGTCAGACACGAGAGATCGGCTCAGTGTCACCCTGTGACAAACAGACGGGTAGAGACATTTGTACAAACCCTGAAGTGGATCCTAAAGTCTTCACAAGGGGACAGGTCACTAGGAAGGTGATTTAACAAGTTCCTCAGTGTGTACAGCAACACACCACATGCAACGACACAGTAGCTGCCAGCTTCCTTAGTGTTTAACCACGAGCTGAAAACCATGTTTGACTTACTGCATCCAGAAGAGACCAGAGAGGTGGTAGAATGAAATCAAGAAGGACAGATCTCCGGAAGGGTGGAAACACTAAGGCCAAGGATATTCCAAAGAGACAGTCTGTCTTAGCAAGAAATTATACGTCTTGAGAGAAATGGCTCCCCGTGGTGGTGGTGGCTCAAACAGACCATTGGCCTATGTGATGAAAACTCAGGATGCACTGGTCTGGAGGTGACGTGGGCACCATTTAGTCATCTAACCTCACCAACGGGTGGGGGTGAGTCTCAACATTAAGAGCCGGACTAAATGGAACTTGTGCTGTCAACTGAGCAATTGGTCTCTGAGCCAGGGTTGGCCATACCCAGGGAGGAGACAAAAGCAGCATCACAGCCAATCAGAGAGGGATGTATCTGTTGAATGCATCTAGAGCTTCTGGAAGTTTGGGAGACTATATCAGAAATGGGTCCTCAGACAAGGAGACGATCTAGAAACTGCTATCCCCTGACAGACTGATCATGTTGATGTAGACTGTAGAAGGAAAGGCTTGCATAAGGTGGATGGGAGTGGATGTGGTCATTGTCCCATGTTTTCCAAGCTTTTGTAAATATTCCTGACTATGTATACATATGTTGGCTACAATGCCGAAATAATATTGACCAATATTAATGGGAGTTTTTGAGATGTAGTTAGAGGTGCATGCTGCCCCTTTATGAGTGTGGTCAGGTGACCCGAAGGCAGGGAGCTCCATGGTCATTCTTGTTCAGGCTGTGCAGCTGTAAAGACGCAGAATAAACTGTTTCTGGTTCAAGTTTCTACAAGCCTACCTCTTTTATTAGTTTATAATTATAAACCCAGCGGTGGAAAGGACGATGGATGAGGACTTGCCATCTGAGGTAGTTTGGGCTGAGGTTAGGAATAGGAAAGGTGAGGTCACCCTGTTAGGAGTCTTTTACAGGCCTCCTAATAGTCCTAGAATCATTGAAGAAAGGATTGGGAAGGTGATTCAGGAGATGAGTGACAGTAATAGGGTGGTTGTTATGGGGGACTTTAACTTTCCTGATATTGATTGGGAAAGCTATAGCTCAAGTTCGTTAGATGGGTCAGTGTTTGTTCAATGTGTGCAGGAGAGTTTCCTGACACAATATGTAGACAGGCCAACAAGAGGTGAGGACAGACTGGATTTGGTTCTGGGTAACGAACCAGGCCAGGTGTTAGAATTAAAGGTAGGTGAGCACTTTGGGGATAGTGACCATAATTCGGTGATTTTTACTCTAGTGATGGAGAGGGATAAGTGTGCACTACAGGGCAAGAGTTATAGCTGGAGTCAGGGAAATTATGATGCGGTGAGGCATGACTTAGGATGTGTGGCTTGGAAAAGTAGACTCCAAGGCAAGAGTGTAAATGATATGTGGAACTTGTTCAAGGGGCAACTATTGAGTGTCCTTGATAATTATGTACCTGTCAGGCAGGAAGGAAAGGGTCGTGCGAGGGAGCCGTGGTTTAATAAGGAATTGGAATCCCTTGTTAAATGAAAGAGGGCGGCCTAT
>NC_057723.1:76622649-76630763 GCF_004010195.1 Chiloscyllium plagiosum
CTCAGTTGTAGATTTCACTTTTGAACGTGACTTGTGTAGTTACTAGTTCCTGATGAAGAGCTCATGCTCGGAGCATCGATTCCCCTGCTCCTTGGATGCTGCCTGACCTGCTGTGCTTTTACGACATAGAACATAGAAGATTACAGCGCAGTTGAGGCCCTTCAGCCCTTGATGTTGCGCCAACCTGTCGAACCAATCTGAAGCCCTTCTAAACGACACTATTCTATTTTCGCCCATATGACTATCCAATGACCGTTTAAATGCCCTTAAAGTTGGCGACTCAACTACTGTTGCAGGCAGTGCGTTCCATGCGCCTACTATTCTGAGTGAAGAAACTACCTCTGACATCTGTCCTATACCTATCACCCCTCAATATAAAGCTAAGTCCCCTCAGGCCAGCCATCACCGTCCAAGGAAAAAGGCTATCACTGTCCACCCTGTCTAACCCTTTGATTATCTTATATATCTCAATTAAGTTGCCTCTCAAACTTCTTCTCGCTTAATATATTCTTTTTTAATGCTGCAGTTTCTGCACACAGCTTCTTTCCAGCAGCAATTTGCTGCTGCCTGACATGTGTTTCCACAGCAGTGGCAGTTTTGTGTCTGCGTTGGTGCTTGTCCCTGGGCCACCATTTTGTGAACTCTCAGCCACCATTTTGTGAGGTGTTGACCTTCCTTGGCTGCGAGTTCCATCACGGTTGCCATTCCCAGCACTTTCATTTAAGTGTAGTCACCTTTGCGTCAGTAATCTCTTCTGGATCGCTTCACATCTTACGGCAGGCTGCTACAAAAGGTAGAGTCTCGTGGGATCTGAGGTGAGTCTGCGTTGGTGCTTGTCCCTGGGCCACCATTAAGGGGGGGTAGATATAGGACTGATGTTAGGGGTAGGTTCTTCACTCAGCGAGTTGTTAGTTCATGGAATGCCCTGCCAGTAACAGTGGTGGACTCTCCCTCTTTATGGGCATTTAATAGGGCATTGGATAGGTATATGGAGGATAGTGGGTTAGTGTAGTTTAGGTGGGCTTGGATCGGCGCAACATCGAGGGCCCAAGGGCCTGTACTGCGCTGTATTCTTCTATGTTCTATGTTCTATGTAATACAGTACTTATTTAGTGGATTTTGTTTTGCTTTCAATGGGCTTGTTGGATTAAATTAATGAAAGTAGTTGCATTAACTTGACTTGTATTCTCTTGAGTGTAGGACAGTGAGGTCTAAAATTGTTGAGTTTTTTAAAGACGTTTAAAGAATTAGTTAAGACAGATGTGGAAAACCTGATGGGGGTGTCAAACAACAGGGGGCATAGTCTTAAAGTCAGAATTTAGTCAGGATTTGAAAGTAGTTTTTTTTTGATTGAACAATTTAGAAGTGTCTCTCCAAAGAGTTGTGAATGCTTAAGAATTCGAAAATTCAAGACTGCAATAGATTTTAAAGGCAATACAAATAAACTGCTCTTCTTATTAAATAGTGGAATAAGCCCAAAGGTCAGAATAGCCTTTCCTTGTTCCCAATATCTCTCGATGATATATCCTAGACAGAGCATCTGTGGCTCTCCATTCCTCAAACAAGAATAGGATACACAAACATCCATCATGTTAAAATGCTGTTTGCCTTATAAGTGGTTCTTGTTTTATCGCTGAAAAAAAACTCGAAGGAATATTTACTGTAAGAGGAAAGAAGGATTTATTTTGTAGCTGGATACTAGAGCACTGCTGTGTAGTGAGGTGCATAAATTCATCATTAAATAGCCAGACTGATCATCCTGTCTTAGTCAATAAATGCTAGCTGAACCAGTGAAACACACATTCCCATGAATGATTTTGTTTTTAAATTTATGCCAACATAAAGATATATAGATTGCATTATCTGAATTAATTAATCCTGCCATCTACCTTAAAAGCTAAGTCAGTCATTCAACATTATATACGTTTTCTTCCGCCGCATGATGCATGTGTATTCCAATAGCACTTTTTGCACTGTGGGTACAAACAGAGAGTACAAAAATAAACAAACACTGTGTTAAAATGAGTAAAGTATTTGCAAGGTTTGTGAAGGTTTGTAACTCAGGTTGAGGTTTAGGGTGTAGGTTTACTCGCTGAGCTGTAGGTTTGATATCCAAACGTTTCATTACCTGGCTAGGTAACATCATCAGTGGTGACCTCCAAGTGAAGCGAAGCTGTTGTCTCCTGCTTTCTGTTTATACCTTTCTCCTGGATGGGGTTTCTGGGGTTTGTGGTGATGTCATTTCCTGTTCGTTTTCTGAGGGGTTGATAGATGGCATCTGGATCTATGTGTTTGTTTATCGCGTTGTGGTTGGAGTGCCAGGCCTCTAGGAATTCTCTGGCATGTCTTTGCCAGGAACCCCATCCAGGAGAAAGATATAAATAGAAAGCAGGAGACAACAGCTTCGCTTCACTCAGGTAATGAAACGTCTGGATATCAAACCTACAGCTCAGCGAGCAAACCTACACCCTAAATGAGTAAAGTATCAGTGATAAAATTTGCTTTCAAAAGAAATAGTTTAAGATTGAAATTTTACCTGTCATCTTTTTGGAAAACTTTCACTAAAAGACAAAAATACACATCAGTTAAGGAATGGCAAACATTTCCACAGCCTCCATTTTGGAACGTATTTTATTTTGTAGTATCATTATTTTTAAAATGAATTCTGTCTTTTATTTTAAAGTAAGTGGTGGAATATTCCCCTTCCTGGTGTACCATTGGCAATGGCAAGAAAATTGAAAAAAATGGCGAGAGTGAAAAAAAATCAGAATCTCAACTTCAAGAAACATCCAGGGCGGCACAGTGGCACAGTGGTTAGCACTGCTGCCTCACAGTGCCAGAGACCCAGGTTCAATTCCCGCCTCAGGCGACTGACTGTGTGGAGTTTGCACATTCTCCTCGTGTCTGCATGGGTTTCCTCCGGGTGCTCCGGTTTCCTCCCACAGTCCAAAGATGTGCAGGTCAGGTGAATTGGCCATGCTAAATTGCCCGTAGTGTTAGGTGAAGGGGTAAATGTGTGGGTGGCGGGTCGGTATGGACTTGTTGGGCCAAAGGGCCTGTTTCCACACTGTAAGTAATCTAATCTAATCCAATTTTAACTGGTAATTTAGGAATTAGGAGTGGTGCATGTCTTATTTCCCTGCATTTGTATTGCATTGTTATCTTTACTCACCTTATTTTTCCACCTCTTCCAATTCTCCTATTCTTCCATGAAAAGTTCCTGAGATGTAACTCACAGAGAGCACCTGGTGGCTGTAGCTCACTGAATGATTGGCTCAGCCACTGCTTGCGGGAGGTGGAGGTGCAGTATAATGTCACTGGGCAATAATACAGAACCCAGGGAGATATTCTTTAGATAGGAGTTCAAATCCTATCGTAACAAATGGCAAAGTTTGAATTCAGCAAAGGTTTGGAATTAAAACTTAACTGTGGCACGGTGGCACAGTGGTTAGCACTGCTGCCTCACAGCGCCGGAGACCCGGGTTCAATTCCCGCCTCAGGCGACTGACTGTGTGGAGTTTGCACGTTCTCCCCGTGTCTGCGTGGGTTTCCTCCGGGTGCTCCGGTTTCCTCCCACAGTCCAAAGATGTGCAGGTGAATTGGCCATGCTAAATTGCCCGTAGTGTTAGGTAAGGGGTAAATGTAGGGGTATGGGTGGGTTGCGCTTCGGCGGGTCGGTGTGGACTAGTTGGGCCGAAGGGCCTGTTTCCACACTGTAATGTAATGTAATCTAATCTAATCTAATCTAATGTAATCTAATCTTAAGTGTGACTATGCAACCATTGTCATAAAAATGTAAAAACCGTTATTGCCCTTTAGGGAAGGAAATCTGACATACTTACCAGTTTGGCTTGTATATAACTCCAAACCCACAGCAATGTGGGCAATTATTAACTGCCTTTAACAATTAGTAATTTGTGATAAATGGCCTAGCCTGAGATTTCTACAGCTCATGAATGAACAAAACAAAATTTCATCATCCAACTGTGTGTGCAGCCCAATGTCCCTTCATACACCTTGAACATCATCTTCCACAACTCTTCACTTATGCAGAAACATCTGAAAATCAATGGCTTCTTGGACAAATTCACACACTAACTCAACTCTTTGACACTTTATATTGGAGTCCAGGCACACCTTTGACTTGTACGGTTCTGTCAGGTTGTTTTGCATGTAGGATCACACATACAAGTCATGTACTTGCAAAGAATATACCTAATAGTTCATTCTTTTCAGTGTTCACTTATGTTGTGCTTACCTGGAGGTGGCCTGCCTATGTGCTTTGCATTGCTTTTGAGCACAGAGCTGAAAATGTGTTGCTGGAAAAGCGCAGCAGGTCAGGCAGCATCCAAGGAGCAGGAGAATCGACGTTTCGGGCATAAGCCCTTCTTCAGGAAATAGGGCTCATGCCCGAAACATCAATTCTCCTGTTCCCTGGATGCTGCCTGACCTGCTGCGCTTTTCCAGCAACACATTTTCAGCTCTGATCTCCAGCATCTGCAGTCCTCACTTTCTCCTTTGAGCACAGAGGGTCAATATCACTTTTTATGGATTCCTGATGAATGAGGCTCTCTGCAGTCAAGAAGTCAGTGCTTAAAATGAGCCATACTTGTCCTTTACGGAACTGAAAGTCAATGATGTGAATGGTGTCAACTTAGATTAGATTAGATTACAGTGTGGAAACAGGCCCTTCGGCCCAACAAGTCCACACCGACCCGCCGAAGCGAAACCCACCCATACCCCTACATTTACCCATTACCTAACACTACGGGCAATTTAGTATGGCCAATTCACCTGACCCTGCACATCTTTGGACTGTGGGAGGAAACCGGAGCACCCGGAGGAAACCCACGCAGACACGGGGAGAACGTGCAAACTCCACACAGTCAGTCGCCTGAGTCGGGAATTGAACCCGGGTCTCTGGCGCTGCGAGGCAGCAGTGCTAACCACTGTGCCACCGTGCCGCCCACACGGCGGTCACCCTGCGTGGACCTACAGAGCAGCTGCATACACGTAACAACCGTGCAACTGTTGGTCTGTCAAAGCCAGCATTGTTGCGACTGTTGATGCCCCCTCCTCCCACAGTACTGCAATATAGTCTTTCTTGGGTGGTGGTGCTGGTTTTTTTTGTATGGAGCGTCAAGATTTCCATTGTCCTGCTGCACTTGCAATTTCCTTCTGTGCTGAATGGTTTCTGCTACTACCATCAGAATAAGGACCACAATGTAAAAGTTCCAGGTAGAGGCAGTAAATCAGAAGAACTAAGATCATTACTTACACTTCTTCTTGAAGATAAATATAGCTATTCCAGTGAGAAAGATAAAAATCCCCAAGCCAACGCCAGTCCAAACTTGAAGATGTGCATTTGATGAACTTTTGTCCTGGAACACAGTAAGATTAAGTAACACTTACTTGAAATGCATTCTATATGAAGAGATGTCAATGTAAAATTACAGAGATATTCATCATCTTTTCTTTACAATTCACCCTTAAACCAAAGAGATATTTAAAAATTCAGACATTTTTGTCCTCTACTTTACATTATGTATTTCTACTGTCGGGAGTAAGTTGCAAATCTTCTCAAAACTTGCTAAGTTGCAAAGCTAAACCTAGTCTTCAGTATCAATCCTGAGGACATACAAGTTCGAAATTAAAGCCAGCTATTTTTATAAATTACAGCACCACACTCTTCGACTCCTGTCATTAACTGTATATTTTCCCTTAACATTTGATCTCCCAAACTGCAACACCTCACACTTGCCCAGATTAAACACCATTTGCCATTTCTCTGTCCATTTCTGCAACTGTATATATCCCACTGTACCCTTTGAGAACTTTCTGCAATATTCACAACTCCTTTGATCTTTGTGTCATCTTCAAACTTACTAACCCATTGATCTATGTTTTCATCCAAGTCATTTATATATATCACAAACAGCAGAGGTCCCAAATGGATCCGTGTGGAACATCACTAACCATGGATCTTCAGCCAGAAACACCCTTCCACCACTACACCCTGCCTACTATGGGCATGCCAATTCTAAATACAAACTTCACCATAGCTCCCATACATTGTAATCTTCTTAATGAGCCTACTATGAGGGACCTTGTCGAAAGCCTTATTAAAATCCACGTAAACAATATCTACTGATTTAGCCTCATCGATCGGTTTTGTCACTTCCTCAAAAAAATCAACCAAGTTAGTAAGAAATGACCTGCCCTGCACAAAGCCACATTGACTGCCCTTAATTAGGCTATGCTCTTCCAAATGCACATAAATTCTATCCCTAACGAATCCTGTCAAATAGCTTCTGAACTTCTGATGTGAGACTCAGCGGCCTATAATTTCCTGAATTCTCCCTATTTCCCTTCTTGAACAGAGGAACAACATTAGCTATTTGCCAGTACTCAGAAACTTCTCCAGGAACTATAAGGAATACAAAGATCTTGGGCAAGGTACTGGTCATCTCCTCTCTTGACTGTCCCAATAACCTGAAGTTTATCCCATCGGGCCCTGGGGACTTATCCACCTTAATGCTCTTCAAGAGACCTAGCACCATTTCTTTCTTGACCTCAAAATGCCCTAGCATGCTAGTATACCTCAAATTAATCTTACTATCCTCCATGTCCTTCTCCTTTGTGAATAAAGGTATACAAGTTTGTAGAAGTTCTCTGAAATATCAATGTATTGTTAACATTAATTTCTTCAAACTTTATAATATTTGAACTAGGCTTAATACAGAATATAAATCGCCTAGTGGAGCACTAACATTTATGTAAATATTGAAAGACTGAAAAACAGTATCCCAATGCATACAATAAAAATGTTCCAAAATTTTATATGATTTTGGCCTTGTTTTAAGATCTTTAACCTTTAATGTATACTCACAATATTTTTAACAAGGTTGCTGGTCTCTGCAGGAGATGTTGTAAAAGCGGAATTCAGATTTCCTGTAATGCCTGAAGAGAAATAATGTAAGTTGAGTTGATACCACAGATAATGTGTAAAGTTTGATGTGAAAATAAAGTGGGGCATTGAGAAAATATTCCACAGGAAGGATCCACAATTGTGCTATTGTCAAATTCATTGTGCAATACTCATCCTAAAAATGCATTTCAAACATACATAAAACCTATGTTTCATACAAGCTGTAAAATCTATTAGAGTCATAGAGATGTACAGCATGGAAACAGACCCTTCGGTCCAACCTGTCCATGCCGACCAGATATCCCAACCCAATGTAGTCCCACCTGCCAGCACTCAGCCCATATCCCTCCAAACCCTTCTGTATCCAAATGGTTAGTTAAGCCCTGTATTCCGTGAGATCTAACCTTGCTAATCAGTCTCCCAGGGGGAACCTTGTCGAACGCCTTACTGAAGTCCATATAGATCACATCTATCGCTCTGCCCTCATCAATCCTCTTTGTTGCTTCCCCAAAAAACTCAATGAAGTTTGTGAGACATGATTTCCCATGCACAAAGCCATGTTGACTATCCCTAATCAGTCCTTGCCTTTCCAAATACATGCACATCCTGTCCCTCAGGATTCCCTCCAACAATGTGCCCACCACTGACATCAGGCTCACTGGTCTATGGTTTCCTGGCTTGTCTTTACCGCCCTTCTTAAACAGTGGCACCACGTTAGCCAACCTCCAGTCTTCTGGCACCTCACCTGTTAAAATTGATGATACAAATATCTCAGCAAGAGGCCCAGCAATCACGTCTTTAGCTTTCCACAGAGTTCTCGGGTACACCTGATTAGGTCCTGGGGATTTATCCATTTTTATGCGTTTCAAGACATCCAGCACTTCCTCCTCTGTAATCTGGACATTTTTCGAGATGTCACCATCTATTTCCCTACAGTCTACATCTTCCATATCCTTTTCCACAGTAAATACTGATGCAAATTACTCATTTAGTAACTCCCCCATTTTCTGTGGCTCCACACAAAAGCCGCCTTACTGATCTTTGAGGGGCCCTATTCTCTACCTAGTTACCCTTTTGTCCTTAATGTATTTTTAAAAGGCCTTTGGATTCTCCTTAATTCTATTTGCCAAAGCTATCTCATGTCCCCATTTTGCCCTCCTGATTTCCCTCTTAAGTACACTCCTAC
>NC_057723.1:76630820-76637472 GCF_004010195.1 Chiloscyllium plagiosum
CCTGCCTTATTTCCCAAGAGTCGGTCAAGTTTTGCACCTTCTCTAGTAGGTACATCACATACTGAATCAGAAAATTGTCTTGTACACACTTAACAAATTCCTCTCCATCTAAACCATTAACAATATGGCAGTCCCAGTCCATGTTTGGAAAGTTAAAATCCCCTACTATAACCACCCTATTATTTTTACAGATAGCTGAGATCTCCTTACAAATTTGTTTCTCAATTTCTCTCTGACTATTAGGGGGTCTATAATACAACCCCAATAAGGTGATCATCCCTTTCTTATTTCTCAGTTCCACCCAAATAACTTCCCTGGATGTATTTCTGGAAATATCCTCCCTCAGCACAGCTGTAATGCTATCCCTTATCAAAAATGCCACACACACCCTCCTTTCTTACCTCCCTTTCTATCCTTCCTGTAGCATATGTATCCTGGAACATTTAACTGCCAGTCCTGCCCATCCCTGAGCCATATTTCTGTAATTGCTATGATATCCCAGTCCCATGTTTCTAACCATGCCCTGAGTTCATCTGCCTTCCCTGTTAGGCCCCTTGCATTGAATCTTACCACCTAGTCTCAGATCCTAGCACCTCTTCCGCAGACTGACATTTGAGCTATGTACTATTAAGTCTGTGGGAAATGTGTTCTCTGTGGGCGGCACGGTGGCACAGTGGTTAGCACTGCTGCCTCACAGCGCTAGAGAACCGGGTTCAATTCCCGCCTCAGGTGACTGATTGTGTGAAGTTTGCACGTTCCCCCCGGGTTTGCTCTGGTTTCCTCCCACAGTCCAAAAATGTGCAGGTGAGGTGAATTGGCCATGCTAAATTGCCTATAGTGTTAGGTAAAGGGGTAAATGTAGGGGAATGGGTCTGGGTGGGTTGCGTTTCGCCGAGTCGATGTGGACCTGTTGGGCCGAAGGGCCTGTTTCCACACTGTAAGTAATCTAAGAAACCTCATATTTCCGCAGTTAAACTTTGGAAATGAACCAGGAGGCCAGGAATCATCTTATCAATTTGAAGAGAAAATTAATACAATTTCATTATAAATGATAGCGAATCAAATAATTTCTGGATTCTCAGTAAGTGAGACATCTAGCAGTTGAATTGTCAGGAGGTTAGTTCCCAGGAGTAAATGAAGCTGAAACAGGCTGTTTATTACCTTTGCTGTGTAGCTGCCTTGCAGCTGATTCAATGAGTTTCAGGGAGTCTTTCTATCTGCAAAGTCATAGAGTCCTACAGCAGGAAGACAGGCCCTTTGGCTCAAACTGGTCCATGCTGATCAAAATGTCCATCCATGCTAACCCCATTTCTCTGCACTTGGCCCATATCCTTCTAAACCTTCCTATCCATGTATTTGTCCAAATGCCTTTTAAATGTTGTTAATGTACCTGCCTCAACCACTTCCACTGGAAGCTCATTCCATATGCGTACCACCCTCTGTGTAAAAACATTGCCCCTCTAACCTAAAACTGATGCCTTCTAGTCCTCGATTCCCCAAACCCGGGAAAAAGACTGAGTGCATTCACCCGATCCATGCCTCTCATGATCCTTATACCACTCAGTCTCCTATGCTCTAAATAAAAAGGTTCTAGCTTGTCCAACCTCTCCGTATAATTCAGACCGTTGAGTCCAGGCAGCATCCTTGTAATTTTTTTTTCTGCACTCTTTCCAGTTTAATAGCATTGTTCCTATAACAAGATGACCAGAACTGAACAGAATACTGCAACTGTGGCCTCACCAATATCGTGTGTATATACAATATAACTTCCTAACTTCTATACTCAGTGCCCGGACTGAGTATGGTTGCATTCCGTCATGAATGGTCGCAGACAATTAAACCACCAATAGGAGTTTGAGGCTTCATCTTTAACAATGGAGGAGCCCAGCACATTAGCACAAAAGGCAAAGATGAAACATTTACAGCAATATTCAGACAGAAGTGGATGATCCAACTTGACCTCTTCCTTTAGTCTCCAGCACCACAGATGCCAATCAGAAGCCATGATTTGGAGATGCCGGATGTTGGACTTGGGTGTACAAAATTAAAAATCACACAACACCAGGTTATACTCCAACAGGTTTAATTGGAAGCACACTAGCGATGCTCCGAAAGCTAGTGTGCTTCCAATTAAACCTGTTGGACTATACCCTGGTGTTGTGTGATTTTTAAATCAGAAGTCAATGTGAGTCACTCCAAATGATATCAAGAAATAGCTAAAAACATTGCATATAGCAAAAGCTATATATCCTGACAACATTCCACCAATAGTATTGAAGTCATGTGCTCCAAAACTAACCACACCAATAGCCATTGTGACCAGTTCAGTTACAATACTGGCATCCACCCTGCAATGTGGACAACGCCCAGATATGTTCCGTTAGCAAACACCAATCCGGCGAATTGCTACCCGATCGGGGTACTCTCAACCATTAGTAAATTGATAGAAGGGCCATCCAGTGACATTTACTCAACAACAATCATTTCCACTGATGCTCATCTTGGTTCTGCTTATCCCCACGTCCTCCATAAAGATGAGGCCTAACATGAACCAAGAAGCTGAACACAAGAGGTGAAGTGAGGTGATTATCTTGACAGTAGAGCAGAATTAGATTGAATATGGCATCAATGAGACCTACATTATACCCTTGACTTCAGTTGAGGTTCTCCAACTCCCATCCAGACAAATATTCCAAACTCTTAAGCTCCCAGGTAAGGCGGATGAATTCACTTTCCTTCTCGGTTGTTTGCAATAAGATTTATCTTTAATAAAAGGATCGTTTCCTTTGTTGACACATTTCTACCAGACTTGCCTTTTAAAGGGGCCAACTTACACAGGCATTTTTTGAAAATCAGTGAGCTTATTTTTTTACTACACAAGAAGCAATATTAACACAACATACATGCACACAGATTAGAAATAAGAAGCAAACCCAAAAAACATAAAAGCTTTTTCTTTAAAATATACATATCAATCTCTGAATTGTTCACAAAGAGCAGATAGTTGAATATTGTGGCTGTTGCAGTGAATGATACCAGCAATATTGTTAACTTAACACGCGGTTTCATGATCTTAGTTTTACAGATTAATTGAAATTTTGTGGTTTTGATTCATTTTGAATGTGATTGAATGTCAGCATTTTGGGATAGAAAAAGTATTTTTTGTCCTGTTTCCTTTTATCTGGACTGCAGCACTCAGAGTGAGAAAGTCTTTACCTACAACATAGAGTTAACTGTAGCATGCCTTGACCATTGTAACGTTCACAGTATGCTAACTTTCAGAATCAGACTGGAACACATGGGAGTGCTTAGCTCCGCAAACCCACTCCAGCAGAGTAGAAACTGTTTTTCTTCAAACACTGTTCTCTTTAAAAGGTAAAACATAAACAGCATCTGCTAATTCGGACACTCTTATCAGGTGGTGACTTGCTGTTGAGCAGGGGATCATCTGCTCCTCATTATATTTGTAATCACCAGAGATCACTGTTCAAACTGCTTGGACTTGCCAGTTTTTTGTTTTGAAGGGCTGTTGTTTGAAGTCCCCTTTGTAACTGTGGGTGTGAAACCCTGCGTGCAAGTCTCTCTTGATTTACACCTGCAGCCTTTGTTGACTTTAACAAACCTCTTTTTAAAAAGAAAAATGGAATGATATATTAAAATTTTCCGCAGCACTTTAAGGTGCTGACCCATGGTCATGACACCTAGCAAAACTGGAGTCAATGGGAATCAGGGGTTTGACCTTCTGCTGATCAGAATCGTATCTTACACAAAGGAAGATGGATATAGTTGTTGGAGATTGGTCCTCTCAACAACAGAGTATCTCAGCATCAATACTTTGTAATCAACCTGTAGATTACAATACTTTTTAAAAATGTCTGGAGCAGGTGGGACTTGAACTCAGATTAATTGAAACTACACTGCACCCCAAGAGCCCCCTAGCACTTTCCCGGCATCATGTCATAGGCTCAATCATCAACTACTCCATCAATGTCCTTCTCTTAATCATAAGGTCAGGCAGGACATTGTTCAATATTTAGTACCATTTCAGACTCCTCGGATACTGAGGCAGCCTGTGTGCAAGTGCAGCAAGATCTGAACAACATTCATGCCTGAGCTAATAAGTGGCAACTAATATTCATGCTACACAAATGCTATATAATCACAGCCTCCAACAAGAAAGTAATGAACATGTCCTCATGGCAATTAATAGCATTACCTTGGCAGAATCTCCCATAATCAACACCAGGGTTGCCAGTGACAGTAACAGAACTGGACTAACCATAGAAATATGTTGACTACAAGAGCAGAATAAAGGCTGTGATTTCTGCTCTGAGTAACTCATTTCTTAACTTCTCAATGTCAGTTCACCACCTACAAGGCACAAATCAGAAGTGTGGTGCAATACTTTCCACTCACCTGGATGGTGCAGCTTCACTAACAGTTAAGAAACTCAACGCCATTCAGGTATATTGGAATACCATCTGGCAAGCTCACCTCTAAGCTACTCACCATCCAGATTTGGACATTCATTTCCATTCCTTCATTATCATTCAGTCAAAACCTTGGAACTCATTCCCTAACAGCGATGTTGATCTATCTACATTACATCAATTGCTGTGGCTCAAAAAGGCAGCTCACCATCACCTTCTCAAGGGCAATAATAATGAGAAATAACGCTAACCTAACCAGCAATGCCCACATCCCACGTATGAAGAACTATAGTTATCTTGTTTCCATACATTTCAGCGTAGGCTGTTAAATTACAATCAGAGAGGGAACACTGCTCTGATTTCCTTCCCTGTTCCAGAGACAGTGAAGCAAATGTAACAACATTGCCAGGCCCAAGAAACAAAGTTAATTCTGTGACAACATCTTAGCCATGATAGAATTATGAGCCAAATTAGCACCAATTGCCTGAAGATAGTTTGCATTTTGTAGAATCAAAACTCCAACCCACAACTTTAAATTGATAGAGGTTGTTACTGACTGTCTCAGCAACCAGGCACCAAGGTGGAAGTTCCCCTTTTCTAAAAATATCTCATTATCAGTCAGAGTTATTACAAAGAAAAATCTCCATTTGCAAATAAATTGACAGTTGATAATTGACAATCAACCAATCAGTTAACCATAGTGCCACACCCAACATTTGCAATATTTGACTGAATTTAAAACAGTAATATTTCTTTAAATTTAAAGTCTAAACATTGAGTAAAAATATGTGTTTTACTTTTTTACATAAGACATTATATATCAAATGTTGGAAATAACATAAAAGTAGCAGGATAAGCTCAGTAGGTTATGCAGCAACCATGAAGGGAAACAGCCTTTCAGACTGATGACCTTCTGAAATGATGGGCAGAACCTTATCGGGGTCTGAGAGTGATGGACTATGGTGAGAAGTTCAGTGAGAGCTATCTTGATGTTGAGATCATCTCACCACTTCATTTACACTTCTCTCAAGCAGTGCAGTGAGGATCTCACCAGGCAGCAGTGAGATGCCATTATTGATGCTCATTATTACTTAGAAACTTAGGAGTTGCTAACAATACAACTCTCGTAATTAATATTCTGGTTGCAATTTTACTAAGCTTGCAAAACAAGTAGCTGCAGGTAAAACTGGAGACATGGAAACCAGAATGGGTTCTTAGTGGGTTCAACTTGCTGCTTACTCCAAATGACCTCTGTGTTGGATGTCAGATATCAACATCTCAGGGTTCATGTGCACTGGCCATATGTATCCCATGTCCGTGGATATTAGCATCCGATACCTGCTATTCTCTGAGAATCTTATGTCACATCTCCAATACCCATACAGGACATTTCTAATCTGAAAAACTGCACCGTGCGCTACACCAGAAAGTATCATTGTGATGCTGCAGCAAGGATACTCTGTGTTCAAGAACACGCACCCAGCTCATGGATTGGATCTCTGAGCTCTTCACTTGTTGACATAGCACTCATGCACTCTGGCCTTGGCTTACAGCATTGCCTTGGCTTGTCTTTTAACACCAGGCCTTTCAAATGTACTGTTTAGCAAAAGCACAAAGCCAGAAAGCTTATCATAGCTGTCGGGAGCCCTCAGTCAAGTCATAGGGGGATAGCATTCACTGAAGGGTTCCTGGCACAGTAATTAAAAGACACATCCAATAGTAGCCCAGACTCTGCTCAGGGCAGTCACAGTCAGAATCCTCTCTTCATAAAGGGTGAGGAACCAATTGACAGGAACCACACCATTCATCTTGGCTCTTTTTACCCTATTCTGGGCCATTGTGAGAGAGGCGCTCTTCCTCCAACCGTCGTGTTGCTATGGTCTGGCGATGCAGGAGTCCAAGGACCTGCATGACCTTGGTGGAGTGGGATGGGGAGTGAAGTGTTGAGCCACAGGGTAGTTGGGTTGGTTGGTCCGGGTGTCCCAGAGGTGTTCTCTGAAATGTTCCGCAAGTAGGCGGCCTGTCTCCCCAATATAGAGGAGGCCACATCGGGTGCAGCGGATGCAATAGATGATGTGTGTGGAGGTGCAGGTGAATCTGTGGCGGATATGGAAGTATCCTTTGGGGCCTTGGAGGGAAGTAAGGGGGGAGGTGTGGGCGCAAGTTTTGCATTTTTTGCGGTTGCAGGGGAAGGTGCCAGGAGTGGAGGTTGGGTTGGTGGG
>NC_057723.1:76640923-76649847 GCF_004010195.1 Chiloscyllium plagiosum
CCCTCGAACTCAGCACCACCTTCCTAACCTGCAATCTTCTTCCTGACCTCTCCGCCCCCACCTCACTCCGGCCTATCACCCTCACCTTGACCTCCTTCCACCTATCGCATTTCCACGCCCCTCCCCCAAGTCCCTCCTCCCTACCTTTTATCTTAGCCTGCTGGACACACTTTCCTCATTCCTGAAGAATGCACGAAACGTCGATATCCCTGTTCCTTGGATGCTGCCTGACCTGCTGCGCCTTTCCAGCAACACATTTTCAGCTCTGATCTCCAGCATCTGCAGTCCTCACTTTCTCCATTGTGAGAGAGGTAGGTATTACAGAAGAGGAAAGTGGGTGGCACAGCTGTTACTCCTTGTTGTAGGTAGGGAGGTGATCTGAGTGAGTGAGTAGGTAGAATGTTGAAGGGTATTGGGGAGTGAGAGTATGGGGGGAAGGTGTTGCAGGCAATAGTGAGAGTGGTAGCACAAGAGCCTTGTTGGGAAGTGGGCACATTGGTAGAGGTCGACTAAGTGTGCAATATCGAAGAGAAGGTGGTTGCATTACAGTTGCAGAGTGGAGAAAGTCATTGACATTTTCCAGTGCTGAGCATTTCTTCAGTTGACTAAGACTGCTTTAACCTGGGTAGGAATCTTAGACCAGGCTGGCCTGGTCTGGTGTTGGGCCTCCTCTGCGGCCCCTGGGGTAAGAAGTCCTGTAAGAAGTCCTTTTGCAAGGGATGCTGGTCAATTCTGGGATATCTGGTGAGTGGTGTGTTGTTCCAGGAATGTCACATAGTAAGATGGGGCAGAAATCAGACACAATACTCATAGGGACAGAATTGCAGTTAATGCAATGATTTCTGTAAGGTTCAACGAGAAAACATGTTTGCCCTCGCAGTAGGAATCAATCCATCAAACTCAATGTGACTCGCAGTTAGCTGAAACACTGTAAGATTCAGTCCATTAAGTTCATTTCTGTCCATTATGCTACCTACCATTGAGCTTCTCCAGTTTTTGTTTTCTTATTTCTTTAAGCATACACTTTGTTACCTTGATTATCAAAAATCAGATGGTCTCAAGACTGTTCACATGCAAATGAATATGAAATACTGTTGTGTTACAGATTAAAAGATGACATGGCATATCTTACTGCAGACTTACTTTCAATTGTATTTGAAGTCAAACAGTTACCACAGTCTGTCGTATAGAATGTAGTCGAAGATGGAGGAGGTGTGCTGGAGCCTGTAACAGAAACAAATGTATTACTCTCTTGTGCTAATATTGTTGTAGACCTGAGTCATTCTCACTTGCTATTTAGCCCCACATTACATTAACCAAGCTAAAGGTAGCAACCACTTGCAAATCAATGCAAAAGCTACATGTAAAATGAGCTTTCAGATATGTGGAAAAGTAAGACAAATTAGTATCTTATTCTCATTCCTTACTTTGCAGAAAGTGGTCACCTCTGATCAGAATGTTGTTTTGGCATCAGATTTATAATGAGGAAGACAACAAACCTCAAACCCTGGAGCACATCCTGTTCTCCTTTCATTTCACATATTTTTAGTTGCAATTTCTTTTGGACAGATGTATCTTCTGTAGACAGGAACCTGTGACTTCTATGTTCAGGAAAATGGAACACACTTTGTCAAGTCATTTGCAGTGACTGGAAGACAGATTTGTGTTGCACACTACAAACTGGATTGAGACTTTCTAAAGTAATTCATGGATCCAAGCCACACAGAATGTAAATCTCTATCCATTGATTTACAGTCAATCAACTTTGGGTAAACAGCAGAATCAGCAATCAAAAAAAAGAATAAAATATTCCCACAACCAGCATATCAAATCAAAGTTCAGCAGCACTCTCTTACGCATTTGTGCATTGTGACGGACAATAAAACAACAAACAAAAGAAGAAGCCTCCACAAACACCTTGATCATCAGTGCTGGAATAATTCAGCACATCAGTGATAAAGGCAAGGTTGAAACAGTTTCAGCAATGTTTGGTCTGCGTGGGTGATCCATCTCAGCTTCCTCCTGAAGGTTTCACCACAACAAAACAATTCAATTCAATTCAATCCAATCCGTCAGATATTAAGAAATAGCCAAAGGCTACTGAGTATAAGAAGTATTTGGATCTGACAATATGCTTGCAGTAGTACTAGAACATAGAACATAGAAAAGTACAGCACAGAACAGGCCCTTTGGCCCATGCGTTGTGCCGAGATTTAATCCTAATGTAAAATATAGTAACTTAACCTATGCACCCCTCAACTCATTGCTATCCATGTGCATGTCCAGCAGTCGCTTAAATGTCCCCAATGACTCTGCTTCCACCACCACAGCTGGCAATGCAGTCCAAGCATTCACAACTCTCTGCATAAAGAACCTACCTCTGACGTCTCCTTTATACGTTCCTCCTAATATCTTCAAACTATGACTTCTTGTACCAGTCAATCCTGCCCCGGGGAAAAGTCTCTCGCTGTTGACTGTATCCAAGCTTCTCATTACCTTGTATACCTCGATCAGGTCTCTTCTCTTCCTCCTTCTCTCCAGAGAGAAAAGTCCAAGCTTATTCAACCTTTCTTCATAAGACAAGCCTTCCAGTTCAGGCAGCATCCTGGTATACCTTCTTTGCACCTTCTCCAAAGCCTCGGTATCTTTCCTATAGTAGGGCGACCAGAACTGGACACAATATTCTAAGTGTGGTCTCACCAGTGACTTGTAGAGCTGCAGCAAAACCTTGTGGCTCTTAAACTCGATCCCCCTGTTAATGAAAGCCAAAACACCATATGCTTTCTTAACAACCCTATCGACTTGGGTGGCAACTTTGAGGGATCTATGTACTTGCACACCTAGATCCCTCTGTTCCTCCACACTGCCAAGAATCCTGTCTTTAATCCTGTATTCAGCATTCGACTTCGATCTTTCAAAATGCATCACTTAGCAGGTATCCAGGTTGAATTCCATCTGCCATTTCTCAGCCCAGCTCTGCATCCTATCTATGTCGCGCTGCAGCCTGCAGTAGCCCTTTATACTATCGACGACACCTCCAACCTTTGTGTCATCTGCAAATTCACTAACCCACCCCTCAACCTCCTCATCCAAGTCATTTATAAAAAGTACAAAGAGCAGAGGCCCAAGAACAGAGTCCTGTGGGACCCCACTCAACACTGTCCTCCAGGCAGAATACTTTCCATCTACCACCACTCTCTGCCTTCTGTCAGCCAGCCGATTCTGAATCCAGATAGCCAAATCTCCCTATATCCCATACTTCCTGACTTTATGAATGAGCCTACCATGGAGAACCCTATCAAATGCCTTGCTGAAGTCCATATACACCACATCCACTGCTCAACCGTCGTTGACACCTCCTCAAAGAACTCAATAAGATTTGTGAGGCATGACCTGCTCCTCACAAAGCCATGCTGACTGCCTTTAATCACACTATGCTTTGCCAAATAGTCATAAATCCTATCCCTCAGAATTCTTTCCAAAACTTTGCTGACCACAGACGTAAGACTGACTGGTCTGTAATTGCCAGGGATTTCCCTATTACCCTTCTTGTAAAGAGGAACAACATTTGCCTCCTTCCAATCCTCCGGTACAGCTCCTGTGGAGAATGATGAGACAAATATCCTCGCCAGCGGCTTAGCAACCTCCTTTCTCGCTTCCCGGAGCAGCCTAGGATAAATCTGGTCTGGCTCTGGGAACTTATCAATCTTAATGTTTTCCAAAATATCTAGCACATCAACTTCATCAATCTTGATCTGGTCAAGACTGCATCCCAGCTCCTCTAAATTTTCATTTACAACAAGACTTGTGTGTTAGAACTAGCCTCATCCTTAGTCAAATTGTACCAGTATAGCTATAATGCTGGCAACTACCTGGCAATGTGGTCACTTCTCTAACACCAACAATGTAGCGGGTACCACTTGAGCAGAAATTTAAATGGGCCAGCTTTATAATGACTATGGCAATGATCAGGTTAGAGGATCAAGATTTGGAGGCAAGCAACTCACCTCCTGACTCACCAGAGTCTGAGGAGCATTTATAAGGTTACAAGTCAGGAGTGTGATGAAATATTCTCCATTTGCTCGGTTGAGTGCAGCTCCAAAAACAGTCAAAAAGATCAACACCTTCCAGAACGAAGCCTCCCACTTTATTGGCAAACCATTTACCACCTTGAACACTCACTCTCTCCACCTACAGAGCACAAAGTCAGAAGTCACACAACACCAGGTTATAGTCCAACCGGTTTATTTGAAATCACAAGCTTTCAGAGCACATCCCTTTGTCAGATGAAGTGATGAAGGAGCACCGCTCCAAACCCTTGTGGTTTCAATAAACGTGTTGGACTATAACCTGGTGTCATGTGACTTCTGTACTTGTAACACAGATTCAATGATTTTTACACACATAAAGAATATAATCCCAATAATCATAAAATATCCCTTTATATTTGTATAGTACCCAATCCACATCCCTAGTACTGTACAGATCCCAAAATCAAATGTTGTAAAACTCCCACAGTACTTACACCAGAGACCATTTTAATAGATTTAACTCACTTGTGACTTTAATGTATAGATTGATACTACTGATATCTTCTTTCTGGAACAATTCAGGCACATGATACTTCTTTTCTGGAACTAACATTAACCCCACTTTAAGGTAATCAGTTTTACACAAACTCCCTCATTGCTCCAAACTGCACTGCCAAGTTCTCTTGAGAGGGAGGGAACAGCTTTACTTGCTTTCGTGTCAATGTGCTGTTAGTATGTTTTGCAGTCGATTCAACTGCCATGAATACTGAAGGTAATGCCATTCTCCTAAGATACATTATTCATCCAGTGTTTCACCACTTTCAGATAATGCAGGCATCATGGATAAATGATGGTATCAGGTCTATTCCAAAGAAGACTACAATTCCATCAAACTGACAGTGAAACAGACTGTGGGTTCTGCAGATCTTGCCAATGTTCATCATTAAGATCATCAGTAATCGTCATCTCATGCACTGACCTCAGTTTCAGATCCCTTTACTCCCATTTTCTTCAAATATCTTTCTGATCTGTCCAAACAGATAAACAATGGACTCCATTTCAATCACTACCTTTGGTTTTGCATTTCACAGTGTTACAACCCTCTCTGTAGAACCAATGATAGCATTAGGGTTAAGGTTAGGATCATTATCTGAACTAATATTGATCTTTTCTGTTCATCAACAACATGGGATTGTTGTAAGGAGAGCTGGTTATATGGGAACTACATGTGGGAGTTTCTACTTGAGGGAACCATGGCAACCAGTGAGAGCTTTCAGTGCTATCCAACTAATGTCTCTGTACCACAGCAAAAATCATTGTCAGTTATTTGAACCAAAAAGACTGAAAAATGTGAAGTCTGTGACATAGTGTTTTAAACCTCACTTATGTAGAGAGAGTTAAAAATCACACACCAGGTTATAGTGCAACAGGTTTATTTGGAAGTACAAGCTTTCAGAGTGATGTTGCTTCATCTTTCCAGCCTGCGAGACATTATCGATGAGGATGAGCATTTCACCAAGACCATCCCTAAGCCTTCAACTTCTCACCTTTTAAATAACCGCTAAATCTTAAACTGATCGTTGTTCACAGCAAACTTCCCAGCCTTCAGGACAACATCGGACACAACAGCACACAACCCTATTATGGCAGTAACTGCAAGACTTGTCAGAGTGTGGACATGGATACCACCATTACACGTGGGGACACCACCCACCATGTATACAACAGGTGCTCATGTGATTCGGCCAACATTGTCAAACTTATGCGCTGCAGGCAAGGATACCCCCGGCATGGTACATTGGCGAGACCAAACAAACACTACAACAACAGATGAATGGACACCACGCAACAATTTCCTGACAGGCATGTTCCCTCCCAGTTGGGGAATACTTCAGCAGTCAGGGACATTCGCCCTCATCTTCGGGTGCCTGTCCTCCAAGGTGGACTTCGGGATACGCAACAACGGAGAGTTGTAGTTCTGTTCACCGAGCCGGGAATTTGTGTTGCAGACGTTTCGTCCCCTGTCTAGGTGACATCCTCAGTGCTTGGGAGCCTCTGTGATCTTTCCTCCGGCATTTGTAGTGGTTTGAATCTACAAACGCTTCACAGGAGGCTCCCAAGCACTGAGGATGTCACTTAGACAGGGGACGAAACGTCTGCAACACAAATTCCTGGCTCGGCGAACAGAACCACAACAACGAGCACCCGAGCTACAAATCTTCTCACAAACTTTGAACAACGGAGAGTGGCCGAGCAGAGGCTGATAGCCAAGTTCAGTACCCATCGGGATGGCCTCAACCGGGACCTTGGGTTCATGTCACAATACAGGTGACCCCACTACACTATATTCTCTCACACACAAGCACAATTACACACATGTTCTTACATGCTCACACACTCACACAGACCCTCTCTCATACATATGCCGTCTCTCAGACACACACACCTACACCCCACATACTCTCACCCACGTGCACACCCTCTCACAGCCTTATACTCTGTCACACTGAAACACAGACTCTACCAAGCATGCACACACATACACACTCTTACACTCACAGACACACACACACACTCTCTCTCTCTCTCTCTCCCCCCTCTCAACATGCACACACACATACATATATAAATCTCTGGGGTGAATTTGCATTTGCAGAACTGTATTTGCAGATACATTCCATTCTGTTCAAAAAGCACACAATCTGCAGGCAGTCAGGCAATGTAACATTTTATAAATTCCTACTTTGGAAATAGAACCAGTCTGAGTCAAGATTGAAATACAGACAGACTTTAATGCATTGTCTTAGCTGAGATGTCACCATTTTTTATAAAATCTTAAGTTATCTCAGAAATGTGACTTAAAAGAAGCTCTGGGATTTACATATTAATGAACCGAAATCTGCAACCCATTCTAAAAGATGAAAGACTTAACAGTAATCTAGGTTTGTTCAATATATTGTTTTAATTGCATGATCTTTTGCTATAAATTCTGTGTATTATGATCCTGCCCCACTAATTACCTGATGAAGGAGCAGCGCTCTGAAAGCTAATGTTTCCAAATAAACCTGTTGGACTATAACCTGGTGTTGTGTAATTTTTAACTTTGTCCACCCCAGTCCAACACTGGACCTCCACATTGTGTAGTGGGGCTTTGAGTGATTAGTTTTTACAGAGATCATTGTGCCAAACTCAGCATTTATTGTCTCTTCTGTCTGAGTTGCATTGATTTACCTTCAAATTATGTTCCTCTCAATCACAAACATTCAACATGTTCAGAACCTCATAATGAATACCCAGTTCCATCACTTGGTTTGGCATAACTGGAATATCAGCAGAAATTAAGGAAAATTAAGTCAAACTATTGGCAGGGAGACCAACTGAATAATTGTAAAGTGGAGGTTAAACCATCAAAACCAGTAAAAGAAGAGAGCAAAGTCAAGGAAGAAGGAAATAAACTTAAGCATGTGTTATGAGCAGATTTAGACCTGTATACATGCCTTATGGAAAGACAGTGCAGTGTGTAACATGAGAATATTAATGGAATGAGAATATTAATGGAATGATTTATTTTATACAGTGAGCTCAGAAATCACCCATCAAAATATTAATGTGAATGTAAATATTAGTTATACTTCTAATGCATAAGTTATGTACATGCAATGCATTGTTAGCAACAATTGATTGCTTCAATATTGCTGCCAACCATTTCAATCTCATCCCATTTTCAGCAAGTCATGCAGGAGAAACCTGAGGATTGAGTTCACATGCTTCTAGCTGTGAGAGAGACCAGGGCACTGAGTAAAATCAATCTCTTGTCCATGTACAGTCACAGGAACAAATACACAAAGTCATTTGCATAGAATCGTAACAGATTCATTGTCAGCTTACACTAAATCTGCTGCACATTCCTCTGCATTCTATACACTTACTACATCCCATGCTACTGAACAGAGATATCAACAGCTAGAATCTGTATCAATATGACAGAACTATGAGGAATAGGTAATATTAAAGTGACTTACTCTCTGAAACCACGAGGTTGATGCTCACTTTCTGATCATTAAAAAGACCAGAAATCTGTACACGACAGCAATACCAACCACTGTCTCCTTTCTGTAGATGGTTCACTGTGAGCGATACATCTCCTTCCTCTATTTTACCATCCATATGGTATTTTGTGAGTATTGGTGAAATTACAGTTGTCCCATTTGTTCTCAACAATGGACCTGAACAGCCACTTGAAGGGCATTGGCCCCTGCCCCAGCACATTTCAGTCTTACCATGCTTTTGGACAGAGTATGTGCACAGCAGTGTGACTGACTGTCCCAGGATTCCTTGCACTTCTAATCCTCTCACACAGGTGGCTGGGCCTGAAATATTTAAACATTATAATCATTCAGTTTTCATGGCAGTCATGGTAAATTGTGCAGTATACAGAGGAACCTCAATTATCCGAATGTCAATTATCCGAATATCAGATTGTCCGAAGGAGATCTCGAGGTCCAGATAGAAACATTACATCAAAGACGTGTTTCCAACACTGATCTTGTCTTTTGTTTACAGTGATTACACAGGCACCACTGCCAAATGCCTGACCTCTCTCTTTCCCCCACACTTTCCCTGGAGGGGTGTACTCAAAACCCTCCTTCCCCAGATAATCTGTCCCACAGTGTACAATACAGGCAGGGGTGGAACCTGTCAAAACGCTGCAGTAAAAAGGTGTGTGTGTGTGTGCGTGCGCGCACGCGCGCTATTTGGAGACTCACCACCACCACACACAAAACGCAGCAGTAGCAGCAGCAGTTTTGTTGTTGATGTCCAGTCCGGCTGCCCCACAGACGGGGCGGGGTCGGGTGAGCAGGGGTGGGGATTTTGGATGGGGTTGGGGGGGCA
>NC_057723.1:76650524-76674162 GCF_004010195.1 Chiloscyllium plagiosum
ACAGGGTGGGGGAATGGGCAAGGGACGGCTTTGGACGGGGTGGGGGAATGGGCAGGGGGCAGTTTTGGATGGGGTGGGGGAATGGGCAGGGGGCAGTTTTGGACGGGGGAGTAGCAGCTGTTTTGGATGACACGGGCAGGGGCAGAGTAAGACGGAGTTGGGGAGCCTGCACGGTGCGGGTGAGGGTGGTTTTGGATGGGGTGTGGTGGGCGCGGGGGCTCACATGCACTGTGCTGCTGACTAGTCTCTGAATGGGGAGCGAACTTAAAAAACTCTGAGACCCAGAGGAAAGGTATTTAATCGATTAACCGAATAATCGGTTATCCAAACAAAATAGTGCCCACCCATCTCATTCAGATAATCGAGGTTCTTCTGTATTCACATATTCAATAATCAACCAGTCACTAACCATTAATATGTATCACTGGAACAGTGATATTATAACACAAGAACATTCTGTCATTAAGTCTGTTCCAGCATTTAATTACTGTAGATTGAGACTGATCTGCAGTATAATTCCACTTAACCACGTTTGCTTCCAATGCTTCCATAATTCCAATGAACAAAAATCAATCCATTTTTATTGAGCCCAGATCCAGAGAGATGCTTCCAGATTTTTACTGCACTTACTTGTGATGTAGTTCCTGCTGTGCTCATCCCTAAGTGGGTTTTCCCTAATTTAAGATTGGGCCCAATTGTCCTGAACTCCCCACAGGAGAGATAGTTTTTCTATCTTTAGTTTTGAGTTCCTTTATCTATTTAAGATTGGGCCCATTTGTCCTGAACTCTGCACTATAGAGAATATTTTTTCTATCTTTAGTTTTGAGTTCCTTTATCTATTTAAAAGCCTTCAGTAAGTCATCCAACATTCTAAACTGAAAGGAATACAAAATGTAGTCTCTGCAGCCAAGCCCTTGTTATTTAATCTTGTAACCTCACCCACACAGTCTCTGGTAAAATTGGACTGTATCCTCTCAAAATGCAGTCAGTCACACACAGAAACACTTTGTCCTTGGTACAAGAAGAATTTGTGTTAATATAATAAACAATGTATGAACTCAATTTTTAAATTCACAAACTTACCTAAAATCACAAGTAGTGCAGATAAATGAGCCACACACCCAGTATTAGACATTGTGCTGGACACTGCAGACCGGAACTATCTGAGTTACAGCTGCTGCAGAATTGTGTGGTCAGAGTTAAACTTTCTGTTTCCAGTTCCAGTTTTCACCGACATCAGTGGTGAGAGTTTCCTTTATACATTCATGAGTTGTGCTTCCAGTAATGTATAACCCCATGAAATGAAGCAGGCAGCTTCATTCAAATATTTCCTGCATTGGCTTTACTACTGATACACAATGGACACAAAATTAATTTTCATCACAAGTTTATTTTGAGAAAATCTCATCTCTGTATGGTGAAGTTTCAGTTTGGGTCTGTTGGAAAATCTCTGAAAGGTCAGTTCTGCTAAATTTGCATCACTGAGCTCAAACATGCAACCACCAACACTCAGAAAATGTGAGCCCCTTGTATTTTCAGGGGCCCACTCATTAATATGTCCATTTCAAAGCTCATGGAAAATGGCATCATGGGATAGCTGCTTGAGAATGTACAGATTTTCAAAAGGCCAACTTTCACTGAAGAGTACAACAGTAAATTGGGGAGAATTGGTAACGAAACAATTGTTGAACAGAGCGAGTTATCTGTCAGGTAATTCCCAAAGGGGAAGACCAATGTACAATACTATATCTCAAATTTGAAACCCTTTGAAAAACAAGTGAGTCCCTCAAGCACCTCCCCTGATTGCATTAGTGGTCTCCAATACACTTGTCTTCTGCATGGTTCTGCTCAGGCTGCAGGCATCACCAGTGCTCTCCAATTCCACCCAGCTATCCCAGAATAGGACAGATCGGTAGCATGTGCTTAGCTCTTCCGGCCCTACTTTTGTGTATGTAGTTGGGAGAATGGTGCCCCTTTAAGAGAGAAGGTCAGGTGACCTGGAGGCAGTAGCTAGAGGTGCAGACTAAAATAGACCATGGAGTTGAAAGGATGCACAATAAAGTATTCCCTGTTCAAGTTTACTTTTCATCAATCTTGTGTTTTATTTATGATCGTAATGGACCGCAAACACACTAACTGGTAACAAAAGTGGGATCTGGCCCATAAAGTGTGCAAACACCTTTTTTTATTGTTGAGAAGAAGGGCATCATCTGGACTTTGAAAATGGCATGGGATTGCAGATGTATGTCAAGGAAAGTTGTTGCGAGGGGACTTGGGCAGTAATGATGCCATGGAAGAATGATGTACATCAGGGAGAGGTCCAAGAGCAGCAGTCGTGAGGGGACTCAGGCCACAGTCGATGGCTCAAGAGGGGTGTACTCAGCTGGGAGCTTACCAAAGTCAGTGTGGTGAGCAGTCATGATGAGACTCAGGCTGCACTCGATTCCAGAGAAGAACGATACACTAACACAGTCCAAGAGGGAACAGCAGCATAGAAAATATTTACTGAAGGAATTCTGGCTGTGAAAAATTACTAGATTTGAGTGGCAGGAAAAGTTTGGTTTGTGACCTCCATCACAAGTCATCCAATGGAACCTAGTAACAAGGAAAGACCTGGATTTTGAGGGATCATTTAAAATTGCTCGCTCAATGGAGTTGGCTGCCAATGAAGCAACACAGTTGAGTGACAACACCTGGGTGCATAAAATGGAAAATCAGTGGAGGGTGGTACCAACCATAGGATGCCACCGATGTAGCAAGAGTGTCTACAAGGTGTCAACATGTTGTACTTGGAAGCCCAGTGCCACAGGTGTAAGCTAGTGGGCAAGGAGCCTCAAATTGCCAAGTACAACTCAAGCGAAGGAAGGGGTATGTAAAGGACCCAAATCACAAGACAAGACATTAGGTCCATGCTGCCAGTCAGGGAGTAAACCTGGAGTCAGCCAGGTCTGTGGGAGAAGCAGACAGCCCAGAGGCAGCAGAGTTTCAGTGAAATATCTTGTCAGTACAGTGTGAAGCTGATTGTTTCTGTATTCTTCCCAAATTAAAAGGTCTCAGCAAAGATGGAAGTGAATATGGGTGCAGCAGTGCCTCTGATTCTGGAAACAATATGTTGGAAAAAGTTAAAGGAACTTCCATTGAAGCGTGCCAAGATTATACAACAGACATTCACAGAATAAGTGGTGCCACTGGAGGGGTTTTGGTTTCCGTCAGTTTTACCTCCGACTTCTCAGGAATTCAAATTGTTTCCAGCCCCTGGTTCAAGGCACTGGACTTATTAATCAGGATGCTTGAGAAGGATGTTTGAGAGCAAAGGAATCGCTGTATTTAGTGACATAAAATAAAAGATAAAATACAATACACGATTATGAGGCCTTACAATACATCGATATTACCTGCTTCTCACTACTAACTAACTTACAAGATAATGCATGGCTTAGAAAGGATGGACGCTGGGAAGTTGTTTCCATTAGGCGGGGGGACTAGGACCTGTGGATCCATCCTTAGAATTAGAGGAGGTAAATTTAGAACGGAAATGAGGAGACATTTCTTCAGCCAGACAGTGGTGGGCCTGTGGAGCACACGGAGCACAGTGGAGGCCGGGACGCTAAATGTCTTCAAGGCAGAGATTGATAAATTCTTGATCTCACAAGGAATTAAGGTTTACGGGGAGAATGAGGGTAAGTGGAGTTGAAATGCTCATCACCCATGATTAAATGGCAGAGTGGACTCAATGGGCTGAATGGCCTTACTTCCACTCCTATGTCTTATGGTCTTATGAACTCTAGTGTCTTGAGATTATGCTCAGTGTGGTTTCAAGGTTCACTGGATGACTGCATTGGCACCACCTCGTGCTCCCGTGAGGAGGTTGAGCAATTCATCAACTTCACCAACACATTCCACCCGACCTTAAATTCACCTGGACCATCTGTGACATCTCCCTCCCCTTCCTGGACCTCTCCATCTCCATTAATGACGACCGACTTGACACCGACATTTCTTACAAACCCACTGACTCCCACAGCTACCTGGATTATAGCTCTTCCCACCCCACCTCCTGCAAAAATGCCATCCTGTATTCCCAATTCCTCCACCTCCGCCGCACCTGCTCCCAGGAGGACCAGTTGCACCACAGGACACACCAGATGGCCTCCATCTTTAGAGACCGTAATTTCCCTTTCCACATGGTTAAAGATGCCCTCCAACGCATCTCATCCACATCCCGCACCACCGCCATCAAACTCCACCCCTCCAACCGTAACAAGGACAGAACGCCCCTGGTGCTCACCTTCCACCCTACCAACCTTCGCATAAACCAAATCATCCACTGACATTTCTGCCACATCCAAACAGAACCCACCACCAGAGATATATTTCCCTCTCCACCCCTTTCCGCCTTCCACAAAGACTGTTCCCTCCGTGACTACCTGGTTAGGTCCATGCCCATCCTGGCACCTTCCCCTGCCACTGCAGGAATTGCAAAACCTGCGCCCACACCTCCTCCCTCACCTCCATCCATGACCCTAAAGGAGCCTTCCACATCCATCAAAGCTTTACCTGCACATCCACCAATATCATTTATTGTATCCGTTGCTCCCAATGCGGTCTCCTCTACATTGGGGAGACTGGACGCCTCCTAGCAGAGCGCTTTAGGGAACATCTCCGAGACACCCGCACCAATCAACCACATCGCCCAGTGGCTCAACATTTCAACTCCCCCTCCCACTCTGCCGAGGACATGGAGGTCCTGGGCCTCCTTCACCGCCGCTCCCTCACCACCAGACGCATGGAAGAAGAACGCCTCATCTTCCGCCTCGGAACACTTCAACCCAGGGCATCAATGTGGATTTCAAAAGATTCCTCATTTCCCCTTCCCCTACCTCATCCTAGTTTTTAACCTCCAGCAAAACTGTCCCCTTGACTTGTCCGGACTTGTCCGACCTGCCCAGCTCCTTCTCCACCTATCCACTCCACCCTCTCCTCCCTGACCTATCACCTTCATCTCCTTCCCCACTGACCTATTGTACTCTATGCTACTCTATCCCCACCCTCACCCTCCTCTAGCTTATCTCTCCACGCTTCAGGCTCTCTGCCTTTATTCCTGATGAAGGGCTTTTGCCCGAAACGTCGATTTTGCCTGTCCTCGGATGCTGCCTGAATTGCTGTGCTCTGCTAACTCAGAAGGACAATGGAACAGATTCAGGAAAACATAAATGGACCGATATCAAAGAACTAGTTTGAAGTAAAAAAGGCAGAGAAGGAAAGAAATAACAGCAATGACGTTACAAGTTCCTCTCTCCCTGTCTGTCTCCAGCTCAGGAACCAACGGCAACCATCTTGTGCTGCTGGCAGACCACAGGCTGCTCACCCCATTTTCCATATGGGGATGCAGTCAATGGTGGCAGCACACTGGCAGTGATGGGCACTGACTCTGTCAGCTTACCCATATGAAATCAGATACCGACAGATGGAGAAACACAGCAATACAGATGCTCTGTCAAGGTGCTGCTACCAGGGAATAAAGATATTCCCAACTGGAACTGTAAGACCATTAAACATAGGAGCAGAAAATGAGCCATTCAGCCCATCGAGTCTACTCCACCATTCAATCATGGCTGATACTTTTCTCAACCCCTTTTTCCTGCCTTTTCCCTGAAACATTTGATCCCCTTAGCCATCAAGAAATTTTCTGTCTCTGTCTTAAATACATTTAGTGACCTGGCCTCCACAGCCCTCTGTGGCAATTAATTCCATAGATTCACCACTCTCTCAGTGAAGAAGTTTCTCCTGATCCCCATTCTAAAGAGTCTTCCCTTTACTCTCGGGCTATGCCCTCAAGTCCTAGTCTCTTCTGCTAATGGAAATATCTTCCCACTCTATTGAGGCCTTTCAGTATTCTGTAAGTTTCAAATAGATCCCCCCACCCCATCCTTCTAATATCCATCAAGTATAGCCCCAAAATCCTCAAACATTTCTCGTATATTAAGCCTTTCATTTCTGGGATTATGCTTGTGATCCGCCTTCGGACCTGTTCCAGGGCCAGTCCATCCTCTGGAGATATGAGCCCCAATATTGCTCACAATATTCTAAATAATGTCTGACCAGAGCCTTATAAAGCATCAGACGTACATTCCCATTTTTATATTCTAGTCCTCTCAAAATAAATGCCATCATTACATTTGCCTTCCTAACTACTGACTCAGCCTGCAAGTTTACCTTGAGTGAATCCTGGACTCAGAGTTTCAAGTCCCTTGGTGCTTCAGCCTTCTGAATTTTCTCCTCATTTAGAAAATAGTCCATACCTCTATTCTTCCGACTAAAGTACATGACCTAACACTTTCCCATGTTATACTCCATCTGCCAATTCTTTGCCCACTCTCCTAACCTGTCCAAATTATTCTGCAGCCTCCCCACCTCCTCTATGCTACCTGCCCCTTTACCTATCTTTATATCATTTGTAAAAATAGCCAGAATGCCTTCGGTTCCTTCATCTAGATCGTAATGTATAAAGTGAAATGTTGTACTCCCAACGCTGACTCTTGTGGAACACCACTTGTCACCGGCTGCCATTTTGAGAAAGTCACTTTTGTACCCACTCTCTGCTTTCTGCCAGACATCCAACCTTGCTTCTAACACCAAAGGCCCTTATCTTAGTCAGATGCCTCCTGTGTGGCAGCTTGTCAAAGGCCTTCTTTAAGTCCAAGTAGATAATATCCATTGGCTCTCTTTGGTCTAACCTGCTCATTACCTCCTCTACAAATTCTAACAGATTTGACAGGCATGACCTCCCCTTGATAGAACCATGCTGTCTTTGCCCGAGTTTACCATACACTTCCAAGTATTCAGAAATCTCATCCTTCACAATGGATTCCAAAATCTTACCAACAACAAAGGTCAAGCTAATTGGCCTGTAATTTCCCATTTTTTGGGAAGGGGAGGGATTACATTAGCAATTTTCCTCTGAGACCCTCCCTGATTCTAGTGATTCCTGAAAGATCACCAACAACACCTCCACTATCTCTTCAGATATTTCCTTTTGAACTCTGGGGTATAGTCCATCTAGTCCAGGTGATTTATCCACATTCAGACCTTTCGGTTTTTCTAGCACTTTTTCCTTGGTGATGGCCACCACACTCACATCTGCCCGCCAACTCACTTGAATTTTTGGGCTATTACTTGTGTCTTCCATCATGAAGACTGACACAAAGTACTTTTTCAGTTCCTCCGCCATTTCTTTGTTCCCCACTACTATCTCTCCAGCGTTGTTTTCCAGCAGACCAATGTCCACTTCTGCCTCTCTTTTAGCCTTTATATACCTAAACAAACTCTTGCAATCTTCTTTTATTTTAGTGGCTAGCTTACTCTCATATTTAATCTTCTCCCTCCTTATTTATCTTTTAGTTGATCTTTGTAAGCTTCCCAATCCTCTTGCTTCCCACCTCCTTTCTCTGTTTTATATGCTTTCTCTTTTGCTTTTATGTTCTCGCTGACTTCCTTTATCACCCATGGTTGCCTCATCATCCCTTGAGTATGTTTCTCTTGCCTTGGGTGAGTTTTTGCTGTGTCTCCCGAATTATTCCTGAAAACTCCTGCCATTGCTGTCCACTGTCTTTCCTGCTAGGTTTGTCTGCCAGTCAATGATGGTCAGCTCCTTCCTCATGTCTCTGTAGTTGCCTTCATTCAGTTGTAATACTGTTACATCCAATTCCAGCTTCTCTCTCTCAAATTGTAGAGTAAATTCTGTCACCTTATGGTCACTGCCTCCTAATGGTTCATTTACCTTAAGTTCACTGATGAAGTCTGCCTCATTGCACAGTGGTCTCCACCACAAGATGCCCCAAACAGCCATCTTGTAGATATTCTACAAATTCCTTTTCTTGTGATCCACTACCAAACTGATTTTCCCAGTCTACCTCCTGAATCCATTTAACAAAACCACTTTCTGGGATAGTGGGGCTGCATGGGATGCATGGTGACTTGGCTTTCCTATAGAAGACAGAGGGTAGTGATGAAAGGGTGTTTTTTTTCTGGCGGGAGATCAGTGATGCTCCACAGGGATCCATTCAGGGACCTCCGCTGTTTGTGATATATAAAAATGTCTTGGATGAAAATGTAGGTGGATCGTTTCGTAAGTTTGCAGATGATACAAAGGTCAGTGGAGTTGTGGATAGTGTAGAAAATTGTCAAAGGATACAACTGGGATATAGATCAGTTGCAAATATGGGCAGAGAAATGGCAGACGGAGTTTAATCCGGGCAAGTGTGAGATGCTATACTTTGGGAGATCAAATGTTCAGGAAAAGTATACAGTTAACGGCAGGACCCTGAACAACATTGACGTGCAGAGGGATCTTGGGGTTCAAGTCCATAGCTCCCTGAAAGTGGCCACGTAAGTAGATGGGGTGGTAAAGAAGAGGTATGGCATGTTGCCTTTATTGGTTGGGGAATTGAGTACTAGAGTCAAGATATCATGTTGCAGCTTTATAAAACTTTGGTTAGGCCACATAGTATTGCATTCTAGTTGCTATATTTCAGGAAGGATGTGGAGGCTTTGGAGAGGGTGCAGAAGAAGTTTACCAGGAACCTGCCTGGATTAGAGGGTATGAGCTATAAAGAAAGGCTAGAAAACTGGTGATTTTCTCTGGAGCAGTGAAGACTGAGGGGAGACTTAATAGAAATCTACAAAATTATGAGATGCATCGATAGGGTTGACAGTCAGAATCTTCTTCCCAGAGTTGAAATGCTTAATACTAGGGCATGCATTTAAGGTGAGAGGGGGAAAATTCAAAGGAGGTGTGAGGAGCACGTTTTTTACACAGAGTGTGGTAGGAGTCTGGAACACGCTGCCAGGGGAAATGGGGGATGGATGCAGATATGACAGGGGCATTTAAGAGACTTTTAGATAATCACATGAATTTGCAAGGAATGGAGGGATTTGGATCAAGGGCAGGCAGAAGGGGTCAGTATACTTTGGTTTCATGTCTGACATAACATTGTAGGCCGAAGGGCCCATCCCAGTGCTGTGGTGTTCTATGTGCTAAGTATGGGGTTGCCAGAAGACTGGAGAAATGTAAGAGATAGTGTCTTACAACAAAAGGAGAAAAGATGTGTCCAGCAAATACAGACAAGTTAGTTTAACCTTAGTGTTGGAGAAATATGTAGGGACAATACGGTGGAATAAAATGAACAATTCACTGGAGTAGTAGGGAAAGACAGCACAGACTTGGATGTGGCAAAATGGCATTGCTTGTAACTAACTGGGAATTCCAATTGAAAAGATTTAAACTCTAAGTTTTATAATGGTCTCTTTCCCCCATTGGTTTACCTGATTGTGGAGTTCAATGCAGCTACAACCAACATCAAGGCAAAATTACTTTGAGTTCATGCGACCAGACTTTTAAAATTTATTTAAATTCACAGACACATGAAATAGCCAATCACTGAGCAGTAGAAGTACCTGTTGACCACCCAGAATGAGGGTTGGATGGAATTTCAAATTTAAACTTTCTGTGGAGTAGACGGTAGTGCCTAAAGTTGAGGACCTTGGGACTATTTATATATTTTTCCAAAGACAGAAATTAAGCATTTTCTCTGTTAAAGTAGCTTTATGCTACACCTAACAATCCCATATTAATACATATGTATTCACTTTCATCCATCTTGTGGATAATTCTTGTCAAATCTTATTTCTCAATTATTTCTTCATTGTTTCAACACAAAAAAACCTGGTTTAGTTTTAATTCCACTGGCCATTGCCATCTTAATTGTCTTAAACTCTGTTTCTCTCAAATGTTTTCTTATTCTTCAAGCTGTAACCATTTTTCATTCCATTTCCTGAAGCTGACATTATGCAACAGCATGAACAAACAATGGCACAGCTTTGGTGATTTCCTCTAAGAATTACCATTTCCTTTACAACAGAGCAGAAAAAAAATTGACTGAAGCACCAACGTTTACTTCAAAACCACACTCTGCATTTTGATGTATAAGTATACCCAGTTAGCTGAATGAAAATTACTTCTTGAATTAGTGGTTTCCAAACAGAGAACAATTAGATTAGATTAGATTAGATTACATTACATTACAGTGTAGAAACAGGCCCTTCGGCCCAACAAGTCCACACCGACCCGCCGAAGCGAAACCCACCCATACCCCTACATTTACCCCTTACCTAACACTACGGGCAATTTAGCATGGCCAATTCACCTGACCCTGCACATCTTTTGGACTGTGGGAGGAAACCGGAGCACCCGGAGGAAACCCACGCAGACACGGGGAGAACGTGCAAACTCCACACAGTCAGTCGCCTGAGGCGGGAATTGAACCCGGGTGTCAGGCGCTGTGAGGCAGCAGTGCTAACCACTGTGCCACCGTGCCGCCCACGCAGCACGATGGCACGTGGGCGGCACGGTGGCACAGTGGTTAGCACTGCTGCCTCACAGCGCCAGAGACCCGGGTTCAATTCCTGCCTCAGGCGACTGACTGTGTGGAGTTTGCACGTTCTCCCCATGTCTGCGTGGGTTTCCTCCGGGTGCTCCGGTTTCCTCCCACAGTCCAAAGATGTGCAGGGTCAGGTGAATTGGCTATACTAAATTGCCTGTAGTGTTAGGTAAGGGGTAAATGTAGGGGTATGGGTGGGTTTCGCTTCGGCGGGTCGGTGTGGACTTGTTGGGCCGAAGGGCCTGTTTCCACACTGTAATCTAATCTAAACAATACAGCATAGGAACAGGCCCTTTAGCCCACTAAGCCTGCACCAACATTTTTTGCCATTCCGTACTAAAACTAAAATATCTTCATTTTGCTGAATATAAAACAAAGAACTGCTATGCTAGAGATTTGAAACAATCAAAAACAGAAATTGCTGGAGAAGCTCAGCAGGTTGGAAGCATCTGTTGAGAGAGAGAGAGAAAAACAGAGTTAACATTTCCAAAATACTTCAGAAGGCTGGAGAGAAAGCAGCTGTTACCCCTAGTTGAAAGGTTAATAACAAGGGAGCATACATCTAAGGTGCAAAGCAGGAGGTTTAGAGGAGACTTGAGGAAAAATGTTTTACCCAGAGGATGGTGGGAATCTGGAATCCACTGGCTGGGAGCATAGTTGAGGTGGGAAATCTCACAGGCTTTATAAAGTGCTTGGAAGAGCACTTGAAGTATCTTTGCATTTAAGGCTATGGGCCTTGAGTGGGACTTGAGTAGATTTAACGTAATTTTGGCAGCATATACTCAGTGGGCCAAAGGGCCTCTTCTATACTGTTTGCTTTTATATTCTCTATTTAAATGGACAAGGTCAGAAGTCACACGACACCAGGTTACAGTCCAACAGGTTAATTTGAAATAACAAGCTTTCAGAGTGCTGCTCCTTCATCAGGTGAATTGAAGGGAACCACCTGAAGAAGGAGAAGCGCTTCGAAGGCTTGTGATTTCAAATAAACATGTTGGACTATAACCTGATGACATGTGACTTCTGACTTTGTCCAGCCCAGTCTAACACCGGTACCTCCACATTATGTTTAAATGGAGACACTGATTTTTAAACAGTGACCCTAGTTCTGGGTTCTCTGGTAAGAGGAAACATCCTCTCCATATCTACTATGTCTTGTTAGGACCCCTCATAATTTAATATGTTTCAATCAAACCACTCTCACTCTCTAAACTACCATGAATATTAGCTGTTCAGTCCTTCCTCATAATGTCAATGTACTCTCCCAGGTACTAGTTTGGTCAAATTTCTCTGAACTGCCTCCAATGCATTTATATCCTTCCATAAATATGATAACTAATACTTTATACAATGGTACCTAGATAGATGCAAACTGATTCATCCTGTTTCATTTCTTCATTAAGACTTCATAATGATTAATCCAACAGAGTGGTTTGATGGACCATTTCAGAGAGCAGTTGAGAGTAACTTCAACTTCACTTTCCTGCCTATTTCCCATAATCCCTTGAATTCCTCAAGAACTAAGAATCAGTTCACCTCAATCTTAAATATTTTGTGACTGTGCTGAGGCTTTCAAGAGGTTATCTTCTCCTGGCTATTTTGTAAGGCAAAGATGCAGAGCCAGCTACTGAAGACCATGAGAGTAAACAGCTTGTGAGGCCTTGGGAATTTTTAAAATTTGGAATAATGGAAGCAGCCTGGGTGTGGCCAGCTCTCACAGACTAGACTTTCTAGTTTTATGTTGTAGATTTTAGGATTAGATTTAAGCAAAAGCCTTTGGGGTCTCAAAGAATTGGAAGCTTTAGTAAATGTCTTGTAACTGCTACTTTTTCTGAATTTTCTCTTGATGTTTTTTTTTCCTGGATTGGAGAAGTGCATGTGAGAATCTGTGTTGAAATTTGCCCTTTTTGCCAAAGGGTGTGTTAATGGGATGTTAATATATTGGAACATTCACAGAGTCATAGAGATTTACAGCATAGAAAGTGACCCTTCTTGTCCAAATTGTCCATCCGACCAGATACCCTAAATTAATCTAGTCCCATTTGCCAGCATTTGGCCCATATCTCTCTAAACCCTTCCTATTTATGTACCCATCCAGATGTCTTTTAAATGTTGTAATTGTACCAGCCTCCACTACATCCTCTGGCAGTTCATTCCATCCACGAACTACTCTTTGCGTGAAAAAGTTATCCCTTAGGTCTCTTTTAAATCTTTCCCCTCTCATCCTTATACCTATGCCCTCTAGTTTTGGACTTCCCACCCCAGGGAAAAGACTTTGTCTATTTGCCCTATCCATGCCCCTCATGATTTTATAAACCTCAATAAGGTCACCCCTCAGCCTCCAACGCTCCAGGTAAAACAGCCCCAGCCTATTCAACCTGTCCCTATAGCTCAAACCATCCAACCCTGACAACATCCTTGTAAATCTTTTCTGAACCCTTTCAAGTTTCACAACATCCTTCTGATAGGAAGGAGATCAGAATTTTATGCAGTATTCCAAAAGTGACCCAATCAACGTCCTGTACAGCCATAACATGACCTCCCAACTCAATGCACTGACCAATAAAGGAAAGCATACCAAATGCCTTCTTCACTATCCTGTCTACCTGGGACTCCATTTTAAAGGAGCTATGAACCTGCACTCCAAGGTCTCTTTGTTCAGCAACACATCCCAGGGCCTTACCATTAAGTGTATAAGTCCTGCCCTGACTTGCCTTTCCAAAATGCAGCACCTGACATTTATCTAAATTAAACTGTATTTGCCACTCCTTGGCCTAATGACCCATCTCATCAAGGTCCCTTTTTAGTCTGAGGTAGCCTTCTTCACTGTCCACTGCACCTCCAATTTTGGTGTCATTGCAAACTTATGAACCATACCCACTATCGTTGCATCCAAAAAATTTATATAAATGACAGAAAGTACTGGACACAGCACTGATCTTGTGGCACACCACTGTTCACAGGCCTCCAGTCTGCAAAACAACCCTCCCCCATCACTCTTTGTCTTCCAAACCAGTTCTGTATCCAAATGGCTAGTTCTCCTTGTATTCCATGTGATCTAACCTTGCTAACCAGTCTACCATAAGGAACCTTGCAATTATTAATTGTCACCATATCTATCGTTCTGTTAAGTTTTCCAATGAAGTTAAGTTATTCTAAATTCCTCTTTCTTTAATTGTATTTTAATGACAATGTTTAAATAAATTGTTTTGTTTAACCAGTTTGACCAGTTTCATTGCATTGGATACAGACTCTTTACTTTTTTTAAAAAAAGTAGGGTCTGGGCTACCTTCTAAACTATTTTGGGAGGGTCTGATCTGGTCCATAATAATTTCAGCAATGAAGCATCTACAGTCCTCTAAGTTAGAGAATCCCAAGTATACTCGCCTTCTCCCAGACAATTGATCTTAATCAGATGGGCCAACAGGCTGAGGACTGACAGATGGAGTTTACTTTAGATAAATACGAGGTGCTGCATTTTGGGAAAGCAAATATGAGCAGGATTTATACACTTAATGGTAAGGTCCTAGGGAATGTTGCTGAACAGAGACCTTGGAGTGCAGGTTCATAGCTCCTAGAAAGTGGAGTCGTGGGTAGATAGGATAGTGAAGAAGGCTTTTGCTATGCTTTCCTTTATTGGTCTGAGTATTGAGTACAGGAGTTGGGAGGACATGTTGTTGCTGTACAGGGCATTGGTTAGGCCACTTTTGGAATATTGCGTGCAATTCTGGTCTCCCTGCTATGGAAAGAATGTTGTGAAACTTGAAAGGGTTAAGAAAAGAATTCCAAGAATGTTGCCAGAGTTGAGGATTTGAGCTATGGGGAGAGGCTGAATAGGCTGGGGTTGTTATCCCTGGAGCATCAGAGGCTGAGGGGTGACCTTATAGAAGTTTATAAAATCATGAGAGACATGGATAAGTTAAATTTTCCCTGGGGTGGGGGACGGCATAGGTTTAGAGTGAGAGGGGAAAGATATAAAAGAGACCGAAGGGGCAAAGTTTTCACACAGGATGGTGCGTGTATGGAATGAGCTGCCAGTGGAACTGATGGAGGCTAGTAAAATTGCAACATTTAAAAGGCATCTGGATGAGTATATGAATAGGAAGAGTTTAGAGGATTATGGGCCAAGTGCTGGCAAATGGAACTAGATTAGGTTAGGATACCAGGTTGGCATGGACAAGTTGGACCGAAGGCTCTGTTTCTGTGCTGTACATCTTTATGACTGTATGACTCTTATTACATGCCTCCTCCATGCAAACATATATCTCTCCTCCCATTCCCCAATTCCCTTTACAGCCTCATCGTTACCTATGACCCTCTGACCAACCCCATGGTCACTTATAGCCCATGTCAACTTTTATAACTCCATCCACAACTCCAGCTGTTCTCAGCCGTTCATAGTCCCTGAGGCAATGTATGCCCCCTAACCCACACCAATGACCTCTCATAGGTTCATTCCATCCAATATAGTCCTTGTGTAATTTAGAACCAAATAATGCTATGCAATGCCAATCCAACCTATATCATTTGCTTTTAGATATACCTTTCCAACTCACACTACCCGCTATGGGCAAACCTCAGAACCAGGGCAAGAAGAGATAATAAGCAATTGCATAAAATAGCCTTTTTAGAGTCTACGGCAGATTTATTTCATTGAAAAAAACTATCATTCATAAAACTTCACATGCCTTCAACACAATAAAGCCTTACAACAACAAGCATTCAGAACAAATGCACAATCCTTTATAATAATCATTGGAATTCATTCATAATTCAAATATATAATTGCTTGTTGCTGTCAGTCAGACTGAGAAATGGATAATAGGTGAATGTGAAATCAGTCAAGCAGCAGTAATCAAATAATGGAAACCCACAGGCGTATGTCAACAGATGGAGAATAGGTCATTCACAATCATTTTTTAACAATCCATGCATTAGTTTTAAAGGTAGGATTATAAATGCTTTGACAGCTTGACAACCCCTTTAATAGGTTATTATGACAGTTCTGCCACATACTCTCAACTTGATGGGTCCTCTTAATGGATACTTCTGTCAGATTTAACAGTTGGTTTGAAAGAGTCAAAAAGGTTGCTGCTGAAAAAGCACAGCAGGTCAGGCAGCATCTGAGGCGTAGGAGAGTCAATGTCAACCTGCTGTGCTTTTCCAGCATCACCCTTTTCGACTCTGACTTCTCAGCATCTACAGTCCTCACTTTCTCCTAGTTGGTTTGACAGATCTATTAAAGAGTTCCAATGGGTTTGACCATCATGGCTTGTACATTTTCTACATATATTCATGTTTACTATTAACAATTCCAAACCACACATTATCTTCCCACATGTTTACCTGGCCTCCACCAAAAGGCACTTTAACTCCACCGAGGTATACCTTAACTCGAACAAAGGTTCACCTGTTATGGAATAGACCAGACCCCTTCAAAATATATTAAGAAGGTAGCTTTGTTCTTATTTTAAAGGTAAATACGAGGTGCTGTGTTCAAGGTGCAACTTGATTGGTCAAACTACTTGATGTTAGGCACAACATAATTTATTCAAGCACTATAGTTATAACAACAAAAAAGAAATTCACAACCTGCTCTTACCTGGTCTTATCTGAACACTTTGGGTTTCATATCCAAAAATATAAAATCCCATGTCCGATATTTATTTATATAGTGATTGTAAATCTCCAGAGCAAGTGATCACTTCTTCATTTGCTCTGTTTCAGGCAATTTTTCAGCCAGTTAGTCTGGCTGTGATACTCCTCAATCAGGTGCGGTATTGTGTCTTTCCACAAATGTATAATGGGCTTGTCCCCATTTGTGGAGGTTGGCTGTGCAGGGCCCCTGGCTTGTCTTGAATCTGTTTAGCAAGAAATTATACCTGCTGCTATTTGATAAAGGTGTGATGTACAATAGGGATCAGTGCTCAGTCCCTTACTGTTCATGATGTTTATAAACATTGTAGTGGAATTGGGGAGAGTGATTAATAGATTTGCAGATGACACAAAAATTGATCGGATAGTTAATATTGATGAAGATCTTAGGTTATAGAAAGATGGGTTGTCAGATGGGCAGATCAGTGGCAGATAGAACTTAACCCTGAAAAGTGTGAGGTGGTGCACATTGAAAGAAATAACAATGAAGTATTAAATGAAGTATGTGATTGCACTGAAGGGGGTGCAAAAGAAATTCACCAGAATGTTGCCTGGGGTGGGACATTTTAGCTGTGAAGAGAGGCTGGATAATCACAAGGTTAATTTCTTTAGAGCAGAGAAAGCTGAGGGGGCACTGGATCGAATTGTGCAGGATTATGAGGGGCATAGACAGAACAGATTGCTCCTCTGAATAGAAGGGTCAATGACAAGGGTTTGGATTGTGACATAATTTGAAGATGAAGAACAGGACGTTTGTGGGGGTGCATTTTAGGAAATTTCCTTTCACCCAGAGGAAGGTGGGAAACTGCAATGCGCAGCCTGGGAAGTTAGTAAAATCTGGAAACCGCACAACCTTAAAAGTAGATGAGCAGTTGAAATGTCATAACATTCAATGGTTTGGGCCAAGTGCTGGACAGTGGGATTATTGTCAATAGGCCAATGGGCTGAACAGCCTCTTCTATGCTGTATGACTCTGTGATCTACGATCCTACAGTTAAGCTTGTGAGCACTTAAATTGAGGTAATTTTTGATTGAAATGAGCAGTTGTCCCTCTGAAAGGCCTTTGCACAAAATCACAATCCAGCACTGGAGGGAACTGAAAGGATACTTTTCAAATCAAGGCGATATTTCACAGGGAACCAAAGTAGGTTGGCGATCAGGAAGGTATTGTTGTTGAATGGGATCCGGTGCAATTAAGGACACAGCAGCATTTTGGATGAAATATAGTTTATAAAAGGTAGAACGTAAATCTGTTGGTAATACATTCCTGAAAGCAAATGGAAATAATATACATTAATAAGCGCCTAGGACACTACCCTGAGGAACATATAATAGACCAAAGGTTGTTAAATTAGTAATAATTGATTGAATCATAGTTCATTGTGGTCAGAATTATTCTGTTTGATTCATATCTGCATTTTTAGAAACGTACACACGTCTTTTCTGAACCACTTGAAACTGCAACTGTCACAGCTGCATCAGCCAGAAGCGGTGAACCTGTGGATCTCGACCACAGAAAGTGGGTGAGGCTAAAGAATTCGGAGAATTAATGTGAGGTAAGGCTTGAAAACTGACTTCAAATATCATTTTGATTGAACAGATTGAAGCTTTTATTAAATGTTGTTAATGCCATACTACATTAACGTCAGAAGAGCCCGTGACTTTCAAGCCTTTCAAATTCAGATAGAAACTGATGGTGGTATAAATCAGTCTGCTTTTTTAGATACGATGGGTCATGTTTTCTGAGAACCAGAAATGTCGCACAGATTGCCACTTTGCCCTTTTTTTTTACTGAAAGGAACTCCTGATCAGGGCTCCTTCAGAAGTGTTGACACTTACTTTCTTTCTGACAATGCCCTCGAAGTGTACAACTGTCAGGGGAACGTAAAACACAATCTCTTTCCACAGCAACCCAGTGCTAAATTCTAATACCAAAACACCCAAAATCACAATCATTCCCTTGACAGTTGTTGTTAAACAACAAGAGTTGAGAGTGTGGATTCCTGATGAAGGGCTTATGCCAAAACATTGATACTCCTGCTCCTCGGATGCTGCCTGACCTGCTGTGTTTTTCCAGCACCACACTCTCAACTCTAATCTCCAGCATCTGCAGTCCTCACTTTGTCTTGTTAAACAACAAGTGCATCATGTAAGTATGAGGTCAGTGTGACGGGAGCTTAGGTGCCCACCTTGGTTGGTTGTTTGGGGTGGAGGGGGGTTAGTGGAACGGAGGGGGAGTGTAGGGTGCTAGAGGTTTGGGTCGCAGACGGGATAGGGTTTGTAGTCGGTATGGGGTAGGGTGTCAGGAGACAGATCAGAGGCAGATGGAGTCTGGAACAGAGGAAGGAAAGGGTGGCATGTATGGAGATTGGGAAGGAAGGGTGAGGATCTGGAAAAGGAGAGGCAGATCAGGTGTGGAGTGAAAGGAAGGGTGTGTAATATGTCCAGAATAAGAGTGGGTGGTGGTGTTATCCAGTCCCTTCTTAAATCAAGTTAGGTAACTCCAAACAGAAAGTTATGAATGAATTTGCCAGGTGCACAATACTGAAGCCGTCAATTTACTACAAACATAAGCTGGTATCAGCAAAAACATTCTCAACTTTCATTAGAAAACAATTTACAGTGGCCTTTAAGATGATACAGTGCTGTCTCTAATTGGAATCTTAAGCTTACAATACTTCCTGAGTGTCATGAAGATTTGCGCAGTCACACTCTCAAGGTCTGTATCTGTGGGACTACAAAGCTGTTTTCTCTTTTCCTCTCTCTGTCTTTCTTTCTACAGGTGGTCAGCTGGTCTCTGCCTTTTGCCATGACTGTCTCCTTGGAAGGTTTCCAGAAGGTCTATGGAGCCATACAGCATGGAAACAGACCCTTCGGCCTAGGTTGTTCATGCTGACCAGGTTTCCTAAGCTGAACTAGTCCCATTTTCCTGGGTTTGCCCTATATCACTCGAAACCTTTCCTATCCATGTACCTGTCGAAACATCTTTTAAATGTTGCAATTGTATTTGTTCCAGATGTGCACCATGCTCTGGGTACAGCGGTTGTCCCTCAGGTCCCTTTTAAATCTTTCTCCTCTCACGTTAAACCTATGACCTCTAGGTTTGGACTGCCCTATACTGGGAAAAGGACCTTGGCTAATCACCTTATCCATGCTTCTCATGATTTTATATACCTCTATAATGTCACCCCCTCAGCCACCGACACCCCAGGGAAAAAGTCCCAGTCTATTCAACCTCTTCTTATAAGAGTCAGTAAGTGTGGTGTTGGAAAAGCACAGCCGGTCAGGCAGTATCCGAGGAGCAGGAGAGTCAGTGTTTCGAGCATAAGCCCCTCAACAGGAATGTGGGGGAGGCCCAAGGGCACTGAGAGATAAATCAGATGGGGGTGGAGCTGGGGGGAAGGTAGCTGGGAATGCAATAGGTAGACGGAGGTGGGGTTGAAGGTAATAGGTCGGAGAGGATGTTGGAGCCGATAGGTGGGAAGGAAGGACAGTTCAAGAGGGTGGTGCCGAGTTAGAGGGTTGGATCTGAGATAATGTGGGGGCAGGAGAGGTGAGGGAACTGGTGAAATCCACATTGAACCCCACCCCTCCAATCACAACAAGGACAGAACCCCCCTTTTCCTCATTTTCCACCCATACAACATATTATCCTCCACCATTTCCACCACGTACAAACAGACCCCATCATCAGGGATATATTTCCCTCCCCAACCCATCTGCAGAGACATTCCCTCCACAAGTCCCTTATTAGATCCATGGCCCCCACCAATCCGTCCTCCACTCCTGGCACCTCCTCTTGCCACTGCAAGAGGTGCAAAACCGACACCCACACTTGCCCCCTCACCTCCATCCAAGGCCCCAAAGGATCCTTCCACATCTGACAGAGGTTATGCTGCACTTCCACACACGTCATCTACTGTATCCATTGCTCCTGATGTGCTCTCCTCTACATTGGGCAGATGGGACACCATTTTGCAGAACATTTCAGAGAATATCTCTGTGACACATGCACTAAACAAACCCCACCACCCTGTGACTGAACACTTCAACTCCCCCTCCCATTCCGCCAAGGACATGCAGGTCTGGGCCTCCTGCATCTCCAGATTCTAACCACCCAACCCCTTGGAGGAAGAATGCCTCATCTTCCACCTTGGGACCCTCCAACCACATGGGATCAATATTCTGGATGTAGGTTTGCTCACTGAGCTGGAAGGTTCATTTCCAAACATTTTGTCACCCTACTCGGTAACATCTTCAGTCGGCCTCAGGTGAAGCACTGTACATGATTCCTGCTTTCTATTTATATGTTTGGGTTTCTTTGGGTTGGTGATATCATTTCCTGTTCATTTTCTCAGGGGGTCATGTTACACCAACTAACCACAAAATGACATGACCCTCTCTCACTAATATACTAAGAGGAAGGACACCACTTCGACTGGAACAACACATCCATCCTAGGATAAGCCAAACATAGACATGCACAAGAATTCCTAGAAGCATGGCATTCCAACCGGAACTCTATCAACAAGCACATTGAGTTAGACCCCAGCTATCACCCACTGAGAAAATGAACAGGAAATGACATCACGATGGGAAATGACATCACCAACCCAAAGAAACCCAAACATGTAAATAGAAAGCAGGAATCATATACATTGCTTCGCCTGAGGCCCACTGGAGATGTTACCAAGTAAGGTGATGAAACCTCTGGAAATGAACCTTCCAGCTCAGCGAGCAAACCTACACCCAGAACCTCAACCTGAGCTACAAATCTTCTCAAAACTCACTAACAAGGGATCAATGTTGATATCACCAGTTTCCTCATCTTGCCACCTTATCCCAAATCCAACCCTCCAACCCGGCACCACCCTTTTGAACTCTCCTATCTGTCCATCTTCCTTCCCACTATCTGCTCCACCCTCCGCTCCGACATATCACCTTCGCCCCCACCTTCATCTACCTATCACATTCCCAGCTACCTTCTCCTAAGCCCCACCTCCCTCCCATTTATCTCACAGCCCCATTGACCTCCCTCACATTCCCAATGAAGAGCGTATGCTCAAAACGCCGACCCTCCTGCTCCTCGGATGCTGCCTGACCGGCTGTGCTTTTCCAACACCACACCTTTTGACTCTGATCTCCAGCATCTTCAGTCCTTACTTTCTCCCAGCCTCTTCTTATAACTCAAACCCATCAGTCCCAGTAATATCCTTGTAAATATTTCCTGCACCCTTTCCAGTTTAATAACATTCTTCCTACAGCCTGGCAAGCAGAATTGTATGCAGTACTTCAAATGTGGCCTCATCAATGTGTTGCACAGCTGCAATATGACCTCCCAATTCCTGTACTTAATGTTCTTATTGATGGAGGCTCGTGTACCAAACACCTTCTTCCCTGGAGCTGGATGAACTTTGGATCATTATTGAGGAGGAGGGGGTTATTGAGAGGAATTACAGGAAAGTAGTCACACCTCAAGTACAGGAAAGAAGCAGACAGGTTGCAGTCAGGGGACGGAAAGGGAACTGGCAGACAGTGCGGGCATCCCCTGTGGCCATTCCCCTCAATAACAAGTATCCCCTTTTGGATACTGTTGGGGGAGTGGTGACTTACCAGGGGTAAGCCATGGGGTACAGGTCTCTGGCACAGCATCTGTCTCTGTTGCTCAAAAGGGAAGAGGGAAGAGGAGTAGAGAATTAATCATTGGGGACTCCATAGTTAGGGGGACAGATAGGAGGTTCTGTGGGACGAGAGAGACTCACGGTTGGTGTGTTGCCTCCCAGGTGCCAGGGTTCGTGATGTCTCGAATCGTGTTTTTGGGATCCTTGGAGGGGAGGGAGACCAGCTCCAAGTCGTGGTCCACATAGGCACCAACAACATAGGTAGGAGAAGTGATGGAGATTTAAGGCAGAAATTCAGGGAGCTAAGATGGAAACTTAATGCCAGAATAAAGAGTTGTTATCTCTAGTTTATGACTATGTTACGTGCTAACGAGGTGAGGAATAGGGAAAGAGAGGAGTTGAACACATGGCTACGGGAATGGTACAGATGGGAGGGTTTTGGATACTTGGATAATTGGGGCTCATTCTGAGATAGGTGGGACCTCTACAAACTGGATGGTCGACACATGAACCAGAGGGGTACCAATATCCTTGTGGGGGGGGAAATTGGTAATGCTATTTAGGAGGGGTTTAAACTAATTTAGCAGGGAGAGGGGATCCTGAATTGCAGCTCCAGTGTACAGGAGGTTGAGATCAATAAGGTCATAAATAGGTTTCAAGGTTGCAGGAGTGTACCGGCAGGAAGGTGATTTAAAGTGTGTTTACCTCAACACCAGGAGCATCCGGAATAAGGTGGCTAAACTTTCAGCATGAGTTGTTATCTGGGACTTCGATGTTGTGGCCCTTTCAGAAACATGGATAGGGCAGGGACAGAAATGGCTGTTCTGGGGTTTAGATGTTTCAGTAAGAACAGGGAAGGTGGCAAAAGAGGGGGAAGAATGGCATTGTTAGTCAAGAACAATATTATGGTGTCAGAAAGGACATTTAATGAGGACTTGTTTACTCAAGTAGTGTGAGCTGAGGTTAGATACGGGAAAGGAGAGGTCACCCTGTAGGGAGTTTTCTATATGCGTCCAAAAAGTTCCAGGGATATAGAGGATAGGATAACCAAAATTATTATGGATAGAAACAAAATCAACTGGTAGTTATTATGGGGGAATTTAACTTTCCAAATATTAACTAGAAGTACTGTCGTTCAAGTAATTTGGATGGCATTCTTGTAAGCCATCTCTTTTGATTGAATGCAATCTTTCATTTAGCCCTTTCTCATTTTACATTATCCTCTTCTCAAGTCCTATCAAATAATTTGGATGGGTCAGTTTTTGTCCAATGTGTGCAGGAGGGTTTCAATAGACAATAGACAATAGACAATAGACAATAGGTACAGGAGTAGGCCATTCAGCTCTTCGAGCCTGCACCACCATTCAATATAATCATGGCTGATCATTCCTAATCAGTATCCTGTTCCTGCCTTATCTCCATAACCCTTGATTCCACTATCTTTGAGAGCTCTATCCAACTCTTTTTTAAATGAATCCAGAGACTGGGCCTCCACTGCCCTCTGGGGCAGAGCATTCCACACAGCCACCACTCTCTGGGTGAAGAAGTTTCTCCTCATTTCTGTCCTAAATGGTCTACCCCGTATTTTTAAGCTGTGTCCTCTGGTTCAGCACGCACCCATCAGTGGAAATATGTTTCCTACTGCCACAGTGTCCAATCCTTTCATAATCTTACATGTCTCAATCAGATCCCCTCTCAGTCTTAGAAACTCAAGGGTATACAAGCCCAGTCGCTACAGTCTTTCAGTGTAAGGTAATCCCGCCATTCCAGGAATTGACCTCGTGAACCTACGCTGCATTCCCTCAATAGCCAGAATGTCTCACCTCAAATTTGGAGACCAGAACTGCACACAGTACTCCAGGTGTGGTCTCACCAGGACCCTGTACAGCTGCAGAAGCACCTCTTTGCTTCTAAACTCAATTC
>NC_057723.1:76677133-76702401 GCF_004010195.1 Chiloscyllium plagiosum
TCACCTAATTTGTCCAGGTCACCCTGTAATCTCCTAATATCCTCATCACTTTTCACCCTGCCACCCAGCTTTGTATCATCAGCAAATTTGCTAATGTTATTGCTGATACCATCTTCTATATCATTAACATATATTGTAAAAAGCTGTGGTCCCAGCACGGATCCCTGCGGTACCCCATTGGTCACTGCCTGCCATTCCGAAATGGAGCCGTTTATCACTACCTTTTGTTTCCTATTAGCCAACCAATTTTCAATCCAAACTAGTACTTTGCCCCCAATACCTTGCGCCCTAATTTTACTCACTAACCTCCTGTGTGGGACTTTATCAAAAGCTTTCTGAAAGTCCAGGTAGACTACATCTACTGGATTTCCCTCGTCCAACTTCATTGTTACATCCTCAAAAAATTCAAGAAGATTAGTCAAGTATGATTTCCCCTTCATAAATCCATGCTGACTCTGTCCTATCCTGTTACTACTATCCAGATGTGCAGTAATTTCATCCTTTATAATAGACTCCAGCATCTTTCCCACCACTGAGGTCAGATTAACTGGTCTATAATTTCCTGCTTTCTCTCTCCCACTTTTCTTAAAAAGTGGTATAACATTGGCCACCCTCCAATCCGCAGGAACTGACGCCGAATCTATCGAACTCTGGAAAATAATCACCAAGGCATCCACGATTTCCCGAGCCACCTCCTTCAGTACTCTGGGCTGCAGACCATCAGGCCCCGGAGACTTATCGACCTTCAGACCTAACAGTCTCTCCAACACCAAATACTGGCAAATTTAAATTCCCTTAAGTTCAGGTCCTTCAGCCACTGTTACCTCAGGGAGATTGCTTGTGTCTTCCCAAGTGAACACAGATCTGAAGTACCCGTTTAATTCCTCTGCCATTTCTTTGTTCTTAGTAATATTGTTTCTGTCTTCAAGGGCCCAATTTTTGTCCTAACCGTTTTTTTGCCTTGCACATACTTAAAAAGCTTTTACTATCCTCCTTAATATTCTTGGCCAGTTTACCTTCGTACCTCATTTTTCCTCTGCGTATTTCCTTCTTAGTAATCCTCTGTTGTTCTTTAAAAGCTTCCCAGTCCTCCGTTTTCCCACTTATCTTTGCTATGTTATATTTTTTCTCTTTTAACTTTATATGTTTCTTTACTTCCCTCATCAGCCACGGCCGCCCATGCCTCCTCCTGGGATCTTTCTTCCTTTTTAGAATGAACTGATCCTGCAACTTCTGCATTATACACAGAAATATCCGCCATTGTTCCTCCACAGTCATCCCTGCTAAGGTATTGCACCATTGAACTTTAGCCAGCTCCTCCCTCATAGCTTCATAGTTCTCTTTATTCAACAGAAGTACTGTCACTTCCGACTGTATCCTCTCCCTCTCAAATTGCAGATTGAAGCTTAATGTATTATGGTCACTACTTCCCAACTACTTCCTGAGACAGTAGTTAGGTAGGCCAACAAGGGGCGAGGCCACATTAGATTTGGTACTGGGTAATGAACCAGGCCAGATGTTAGATTTGGAGGTAGATGAGCGGCACGGTGGCGCAGTGGTTAGCACTGCTGCCTCACAGCGCCAGAGATCCGGGTTCAATTCCCGACTCAGGCGACTGACTGTGTGGAGTTTGCACATTCTCCCCGTGTCTGCGTGGGTTTCCTCCGGGTGCTCCGGTTTCCTCCCACAGTCACAAAGATGTGCGGGTCAGGTGAATTGGCCATGCTAAATTGCCCGTAGTGTTAGGTTAAAGGGGTAAATGTAGGGGTATGGGTGGGTTGCGCTTCGGCGGGTCGGTGTGGACTTGTTGGGCCGAAGGGCCTGTTTCCACACTGTAAGTAATCTAATCTAATCTAATCTAATGAGCACTTTGGTGATAGTGACCACAATTCAGTTTTTGGATACTTTGGATACATGGCAATGGGCAGGGATAAGTATATACAGCAGGACAAGAGTTATAGCTGGGGGAAAGGCAATTATGATGGGATTAGGAAAGATTTAGGATGCATTTGATGGGGAAGGAAACTGCAGGGGATGGACACAATTGAAATGTGGAGCTTGTTCAAGGAACAGCTACTGCATGTCGTTGATAAGTGTGTACCTGTCAGACAGGGAGGAAGTGGTCGAGTGAGGGAACCGTGGTTTACTAAGGAAGTTGAATCTCTTGTCAAGAGGAAGAAGAAGACTTATTTTAGGGTGAGGTGTGAAGGTCAGTGAGGGCACTTGAGAGCATCAAGTTAACCAGGAAAGGCCTAAAGAGAGAGCTAAGAAGAGCTAGGAGGGGCATCTCCTGTTGGCAGATAGTATCAAAGAAAACCCTAAAGCTTTCTATAGATATATCAAAAATAAAAGAATGACTTGAGATAGATTAGGATCATAGGGGGAAGTTGTGTATGGAGTCAAAGAAGATAGGAGAGTGCTAAATGAATATTTTTCATCAGTATTCACATAAGAAAAAGGCAATGTTGTCAAGGAGAATACAGAGATACAGACTATTAGACTAGATAGGATTGAGGTTGACAAGGAGGAGGTGTTAGCAGTTCTGGAGAGCGTAAAAATAGATAAGTCCCCTGGACTCTCTGGGAAGCCAGGGAGGAGATTGCAGAGACTTTGGCTTTGATCTTTATATTGTCATTGAATACAGGAATAATGCCAGAAGACTGGAGAATCGCAAATGTTGTCCCCTTGTTCAAGAAGTGGAGTAGAGACATCCCTGGTAATTATAGACCAGTGACCCTTATCTGATTGTGGGTAAAGTGTTAGAAAAGGAGAAAAGAGAGAGGATTTGTAATCATCTGAAAAGGAATAGGTTGATTAGGGATAGTCAACACAGTTTTGTGGAGGATATGTTGTCCCTCAAAATATTATTGAGTTCTTTTAGAAGGTGACCAAACAGATGGATGAGGGTAAAATGGTCGATGTGGTGTATATAGATTTCAGTAAGGCATTTGATAAGGTTCCCCATGGTAGGCTATTGCAGAAAATGTGGAGGTATCGGATTGAGGGTGATTTAGCAGCTTGGATCAGAAGCTGGCTAGCTGTAAGAAGACAGAGGGTAGTAGTTGTTGGGAAATATTCATCCTGGAGCTCGGTTACTAGTGGATCTGTTTGCCATTTTTATAAATGACCTGGATGAGGGCATAGATGGATGGGTTAGTAAATTGGCAGATGACACTAAGGTCAGTGGAGTTGTGGATAGTGCTGAAGGATGTTGTGTGCTACAGAGGGACATAGACAAGCTACAAAGCTGGGCTGAGATGTGGCAAATGGAGTTTAATGCGCAAAAGCGTGAGGTGATTCACTTTGGAAGGAACAATAGAAATATAGAATACTGGGCTAAAGGTAAGATTCTTGGTAGTGTGGATGAGCAGAGAGATCTCGGTGTCCATGTACTTAGATCCCTGAAAGTTGACTCCCAGATTAATAGTGTTGTTAAGAAGGTGTTCTGCTTTTATTGGCAGTGGGATTGAGTTTCAGAGCCACTAGGTCATGTTGCAGCTGTGCAAGACACTGGTGGGGCCGCACCTGGAGTATTGTGTACAGTTCTGGTCACTGCATTATTGGAATGAAGTAGAAGCATTGGAAAGGGTGCAGTGGAGATTTACTAGGATGTTGCTTGGTATAGAGGGAAAATCATATGAGGAAAGGCTGAGGAACTTGAGGCTGTTTTCGTTATAAAGAAGAAGGTTGAGAGGTGACTTAATAGAGACATATAAGATGATCAGAGGGTTAAACAGGGTGGACAGTGAGAGTCTTTTTCCTCAGATAGTGATGGCTAGCACAAGGGGACATAACTTTAAATTAAGGGTTGATAGATATAGGACAGAGGTCTGAGGTGGGTTTTTTACTCAGAGAGTAGTAAGGTTGTGGAACACCCTACCTGCTGCAGTAGTGGACTCGCCAACTTTGAGGACATTTAAATAGTCATTGGATAACCATATGGATGAGAATGGAATAGTGTAGGTTAGATGGGCTTCAGATTGGTTTCACAGGTTGGCACAACATCAAGGGCTGAAGGACCTGTACTGCACTGTAATGTTCTATGTTCTATGTGTGCTTTGCATGTCCAATGAACCCTTAATGATTAACCTGAACACTCTCTGGTTTGAAGATATTTTTTTAACCCAACACTACACTTTCTCAATCCAAATTCATTTTCCTTGCTCACGTCCATTCACATTGTCTTTTTGCTTTATTGGTTTCTTGGTTGTTCTTTGCTGGGTTTTAAGTTGCTCCCAATGCTTTGGTTTACCATTTATTTGGGCATTCTTGTAAGCCATCTCTTTTGATTGAATGCAATCTTTCATTTATTTAATTAACAATGGCTGATTTTTTTTATTTCCCTTGGGTAATTACACCTGAAAGAAATATTATATCTGCTATAAACCATGTAGTGTTTCTTCAAATATTAACCACTTCCTGTCTACCATCACATGCTTTCATACATTTTCCCAATTCACCAGAACCAACTTGCCAATTCTCTGAGTGTGCTACCCATGCAGCTCTCTCACACCAGATGCTGCACTGTGAGTCCAAAACCTGATCTTGACCACCCAGTTGCTTCCCTTCTACCCTTAACACCTGAAAGACAGAGCAGCACCTTAGTTTGTGCCCAAAATAATACAAATCTCCATGAACAGGCATTTTTAATTTGCTGTCAGTGCTCATTCTCCAAGTCTGCCGAATAACAACAATTTCACGATACTAAACATCTTTAACTTTAAAAAGACAGAACAAAGACATCTCATTGAGGTGAACCCTTCCAAAATTATACACCATGCCAAAGGAAAAAAACAATATTCTCAAAGCTTGGTCAATGAGATGAATTTTAAGAGTCTTAAAGATAAAGAAAGAATGTTGAGATAGAGTTATGGAGACAACACAGAAACAGACCCTCCAGATCCAACTTGTCTATGCTAACCAGATATCCTAAATTAATTTAATCCCATTTGCCAGCACTTGGCCCATATCCTGCTAAATCTTTCCTATTCATATACCCATCCAGATGCCTTTTAAATGCTGTAATTGTACCAGCCTCTACCACTTCCTCTGGCAGCTCATTTTGTACATGCACCACCTTCTGCATGAAAAAGTTGGCCCTTAGGTCCCTTTTAAATCTTTCTCCACTCACTTTAAATCTATGTACTTTAGTTTTGGACTCCCTACACTTGGCTATTCACTCTAGTCATGCCCCTCATGATCTTATAAACCTCTATAAGGTCACCCCTCATCCTCTGACGCTCCAGGGAAAACAGCCCCAACTATTCAGCCTCTCCCTATAGCTCAAATCCTCCAACCCTGGCAATATCCTTGTAAATCTTTTCTGAACCCTTTCAAGTTTCACAACGTGTAAAGCATTTCATGTAAGATTTTGTTTTCAGAAATATACTTTATTCATGTATTATCAAAAAGTACATTCCAAAGGTTTTCAAATTGGACATGACAGAAAATGCAATAAAATACAACTTTAATCCATAGAGCATGTTGCATCCTTTGGTCCCTGAATACGATCACGATATATTTAATATTTACCTGATACATTCCAGTCCCTCATGAAAACAACTGTATAGGATAACATCTTTGTCCATATGACCAATAGTGGAGAGCTCCTATAGGTAAAGAAGATAGTTGATCCTGTCAGGCAATTCCAAAAGTAGATTGCCAAAGTCATTTGACAGCCAACCCTGAAACTTTCAAACAAGCAGCGAGACATAGCGTGGCTGCTGGCCAGAAAGGTACTTCCTGTCAGCTTGTTTGTACATTTCCAGACTCTCTGTATGCTGTCCTCAAGAGGTGCCTTTGCAAAGAACATCTGGAGAGAGATGCAGTGCTTTTTGATGGCGTACTGCATTCCCCTGAGCAGCTCCATGATGCAGGACCCTGAGCTGTTTCCAGGAATGTACACCCAGTCCAAGATTGACTTGGAGTCACTGTTGCACATCCATGATGCAGAGAGCTGGATAGCACATTCAGAGAGATAGTCAGACCACAAGCTAGGACTTTAAGACAGAAAGAGAACTGACAACCACCAAGGACCATCAACTCTGTGAATGGTGCTCTTTCATTGGCCCAAATCTTGTTGGTACTCTGAAGTGACCACAATTTGGTGATGTTTACTTTAGCATTGGAAAGGGATAGGCCTATACCACAGGGCAAGAGTTACAGCTGGGGGAAATGCAATTATGATTAGGCAAGATTTAGAATGCATAAGATGGGGAAGGAAACTACAGGAGACGGGCACTATTGAAATGTGGAGCTTATTAAGGAACAGCTACTGCGTGTCCTTGATAAGTGTGTACTGGTCAGGCAGGGAGAAAGTTGTCGAGCAAGGGAGCTGTGGTTTGCTAAAGACATTGAATCTCTCGTCAAGAGGAAGAAGAAGGGTTATGTTAGGATGAGATGTGGAGGCTGAGTTGGGTGCTTGAGAATTACAAGATGGCCAGGAAAGACCTAACGTGAGAGCTGAGAAGGGTCAGGAGAGGACATGAGAAATTGGTGGCAGATATGATCAAGGAAAACCCTAAAGCTTTCGATAGGTATCACAGGATTGAAAGAATGATGAGAGAAAGATTAGGGCCAATCAGGGATAGTAGTGGGAAGTTGTACATGTAGTCCAAGGAGATAGGAAAAGCACTAAATTAATATTTTTCATCAATATTCACATTGGAAAAAGACAATGTTGTCAAGAAGAACACTGAGATCCAGGCTACTAGACTAGACAGGATTGAGGTACACAAGGAGGATGTGTTAGCAATTCTGGAAAGTGTAAAAACAGATAAGTCCCCTGGGCCAGATAGGATTTATTCTAGGATTCTCTGGGAAGCCAGGAAGGAGATTGCAGAGCTTTTGGCTTGGATCTTTATATTGTCATTGTCTACAGGAATAGTGCCAGGAGACTGGAGGATAGCAAATGTTGTCCACTTGTTCAAGAACGGGAGTAGAGACAACCCTGGTAATTATAAACCAGTGAGCTTTATTTCAGTTGTGGGTAAACTGTTGGAAAAGGATATAAGGGATAGGATTTATAATCACCTAGAAAGGAATAAGTTGATTAGGGATAGTCAGCACAGTTTTGTGAAGGGTAGGTCATCCTTCACAAACCTTATTAGGTTCTTTGAAAAGGTGACCAAACAGGTGGATGCTGGTAAAGTTGTCGATGTGGTGTATAGGGATTTCAGTAAGGCGATTATTTAGGTTCCCCATGGTAGGCTATTGCAGGAAGAAGGAGAAATGGAAGTGAGGGTGATTTAGCTTTTTGGATCAGAAATTGGCCAGCTGAAAGAAGACAGAGAGCAATGGTTGATGGGAAATGTTCATCCCGGAGTTCAGTTACTAGTGGCATACCGCTAGGATCTGTTTTGGGTTCGCTGCTGTTTGTTATTTTTATAAATGACCTAGATGAGGGCATAGAAGGATGAGTTAGTAAATTTGCAGATGACACTGGTGGAGTTATGGATAGTTCCAAAAGATGTTGCAGGTTACAGAAGGACATAGATAAGCTGCAGAGCTGAGCTGAGCGGTGGCAAATGGAGTTTAATGTGGAAAAGTGTGAAATGATTCACTTTGGAAGGAATAACAAGAATGTAGAGTACTGGGATAATGGTAAGATTCTTGGTAGTATGGGTGAGCAGAGAGATCTCAGTGTTCATGTACATAGATCCCTGAAAGTTGCCATCCAGGTTGATAGGGTTGTTAAGAACGCATACGGTATGTTAGCTTTTATTAATATTGGGATTGAGTTTCAGAGTCACTAGGTCATGCTGCAGCTGTACAAAACTCTGATGCGGCTGCACTTGGAGTGTTGCACACAGTTTTGGTCATTGCATTATAGGAAGGATGTGGATCCTTTGGAAAGTGTTCAGAGGAGATTTACTAGGATATTGCCTGGTATGGAGGGAAGGTTTTATGAATAAAAGCTGAGGGACTTGAGACTGTTTTTGTTAGAGAGAAGAAAGTTGAGAGGTGACTTAATTGAGACATATAGGATAATGAGCAGGTTAAGTAGGGTAGACAGTGAGCCTTTTTCGTTGGATGGTGATGGCTAGGACAAGGGGATATAGCTTTTTAACTGAGGGGTGATAGATATAGGACAAATGTCCACGGTAGTTTCTTTACTCAGAGAATAGCAGGGGTGTGGAACGCACTGCCTGTAACAGTAGTAGACTCACCAACTTTAAGGACAGTGAAATGGTCATTGGATAAATATATGGATGAACATGGAATAGTGTAGGTTAGATGGTCTTCAGATTGGTTTCACAAGTTGGCACAACGTTGAGGGCCGAAGGCCCTGTACTGCGCAGTAATGTTCTATGTTCTGTGAATTGTCTCTGCAGTAATTGTCTTAAGCTTTCATGTGATCCTTAGCATGTGTTCCTCGACCTTGGAATGTACCTAACTGAAACACTTGGTTGAGATTGATAACCTTCTGTGGTAAAGAATTCCACAGATTCATGACGTTCAGAAAAGAAATTCCTCTTCATCTGTTTTAAATATGTAATTCCTTATTCTGAAATTTTGCCTCATTGCACATCCTCCTTCCCATTCTATCACCATAAATATCTGCTTTCCTGCAGATTTTGTGTGTGTATAACTTCTCGTCATACTGCATTTGCCATGCATTTTCCCACCCACTCAATGAGTTCAAATTACACTGAAGCATCTCTATATTCTCCTCACAGCTCACCTTGCCAGCCAGCTTTATGTTGTCTGCAAACTTGGAGATATTACATTAAGTATCCTCATCTAAATCATTAGCATTCATTGTTCAGGGATTTGAGAACATTGGTATTCCACTTTTCACTGGCTGTCATCAAGGAAATGTCCCATTTACTCCTCCTCTTGTTTCCTATCTGCCAGACTGTTCTCCATTCATATCAATACACTGCCCCAATCTTATGCTCTTTAATTTACATGCTAATCTCTTATGTGGATTTTAGCAAAAGCCTTCTGAAAATCCAAGTAAACCGTATTCACTAGCTTTCCCTCATCATCTCTACTCATTACATACTCAAATAATGCTGGTAGCTTTTGCTGCAGAATGTGCCTTTCAGAGGGATTTGTTTATCCTGGTTCTATTGAAGGCAGCAGGTGTCGTAAACCTAGTCTCGAGGCGTCTGCTCCATGGGAAGCAGAGGAAATAGCCCTGGGATTTTTAAAACTTAGACATAAGTTGGTGGAGTCAGGCTCACATAGACGCAGGGTTTTAGTTTTGCTTTCTGTTGTTGGAGTTGGGTCTTTGGATTTAAAGCTGTTAGATCCAACTTTTTCCCTGGTGCTGCAGCAAAAGCTTGAGTTCTCTCTCTGCTGCTGGATTCTTTCTGTCAGTGTTCCATCTCCTCAACTGAAGGGATCACAAGTAAGGGAAATTTGTTTAACTGAAGTTGCCTTTGCCAAGGGTATGTTCATGAGGTGTGGCTAATTGGAACAGATGATGAGTAGTAGTTGAATAATATTTTTGTTTTAGTATTTCAGTAGAGGTAAAGTTATGCCAATTCTTCTTTCTTTGTTCGTATTTGAACTGTGGTGTAAGAATGAAATAGTTCGTACAATTGAATCACATCTGGAATGCAGTGCCTTAAACTTACCTTTAAAAAGATAAAAGGATTTCAGCTATCTGCTTGATAGATTTTGAGGGGGTTTGGTCTGGTCTATAATAAATTGGGAGCTTGTCTGTGATCAAAGTCTTTAATTCCAGGTGAGTTTAGGATTATTGGACTAGGACAGTGAGTGGGGAATGTTGGTGTTCTCTTTCAGGTGTTGCATTCAGTTGGTTTAAATAGGGTGTGCCTTGTGTAATAGCCCCTTGTGTGGCTAAGAGTTTGCTGGGTGTAGGTGGGATTGAGGTTCACAAGAAGGAGGTATTAGAAATCCTGCAGAGTGTGAAAATATAAAAGTCCCCTGGGCCGGATGGGATTTATCCTAGGATCCTCTGGGAAGCCAGGGAGGAGATTGCCGAGTCTTTGGCATTGATCTTTAAATCGTCATTGTCTACAGGAATAGTGCCAGAAGACTGGAGGATAGCAAATGTGGTTCCCCTGTTCAAGAAGGGGAGTAGAGACAATCCTGATAATTATAGACCAGTGAGCCTTACTTCAGTTGTTGGTAAAGTGCTGGAAAAGGTTATAAGAGATAGGATTTATAATCATCTAGAAAAGAGTAATTTGATTAGGGACAGTCAGCACGGTTTTGTGAAGGGTAGGTCATGCCTCACAAACCTTACTGAGTTCTTTGAGAAGGTGACCAAACAGGTAGATGAGAATAAACTGGTTGATGTGGTGTATATGGATTTCAGCAAGGCGTTCGATAAGGTTCCCCACAGTAGGCTATTGTACAAAATGCGGAGGAATGGGATTGTGGGAGACATAGCAGTTTGGATCAGTAATTGGCTTGCTGAAAGAAACAGAGGGTGGTGGTTGATGGGAAATGTTTATCCTGGATTCCAGTTACCAGTGGTGTACCGCAAGGGTCAGTGTTGGGTCCACTGCTGTTCATCATTTTTATATGTGGGCGGCACGGTGGCACAGTGGTTAGCACTGCTGCCTCACAGCGCCAGAGACCCGGGTTCAATTCCCGACTCAGGCGACTGACTGTGTGGAGTTTGCACATTCTCCCCGTGTCTGCGTGGGTTTCCTCCGGGTGCTCCGGTTTCCTCCCACAATCCAAAAAATGTGCGGGTCAGGTGAATTGGCCATGCTAAATTGCCCGTAGTGTTAGGTTAAAGGGGTAAATGTAGGGGTATGGGTGGGTTGCGCTTCGGCGGGTCGGTGTGGACTTGTTGGGCCGAAGGGCCTGTTTCCACACTGTAAGTAATCTAATCTAATCTAATCTAATCTAATCTAATCTAAACAACCTGGATGACAGTGTAGAAGGGTGGGTTAGTAAATTTGCAGACGACACTAAGGTTGGTGGAGTTGTGGATAGTGACGAAGTATGTTGTAGGTTACAGAGAGACATAGATAAGCTGCAGAGCTGGGCTGAGAGGTGGCAAGTGGAGTTTAATGCGGACAAGTGTGAGGTGATTCACTTTGGCCGGAGTAACCGGAATGCAGAGTACTGGGTTAATTGTAAGATTCTTGGTAGTGTAGATGAGCAGAGAGATCTCGGTGTCCAGGTACACAGATCCTTGAAAGCTGCCACCCAGGTTGACAGGGTTGTTCAGAAGGCATACAGTTTTTTAGCTTTTATTAATAGAGGGATCGAGTTCCGGAACCATGAGATTTTGCTACAGCTGTATAAAACTCTGGTGCGGCTGCACTTGGAGTATTGTGTACAGTTCTGGTCACTGCATTATAAGAAGGATGTGGAAGCTTTGGAAAGGGTGCAGAGGAGATTTACTAGGATGTTGCCTGGTATGGAGGGAAGGTCTTACGAGGAAAGGCTGAGGGACTTGAGGCTGTTTTCGTTGGAGAGAAGAAGGTTGAGAGGTGACATAATAGAGACATATAAGATAATCAGAGGGTTAGATAGGGTGGACAGGGAGAGCCTTTTTCCAAGTATGGTGACGGTAAGCATGAGGGGGCATAGCTTTAAATTGAGGGGTGACAGATATAGGACAGATGTCACAGGTAGTTTCTTTACTCAGAGAGTAAAGGGTATGGAATGCTTTGCCTGCAACGGTAATACATTTGCCAACTTTAAGTACATTTAAGTCGTCATTGGACAAGCATATGGGCGCACATGGAATAGTGTAGGTTAGATGGGCTTCAGATTGGTATGACAGGTCAGCACAACATCGAGGGCCGAAGGGCCTGTACTGCGCTGTAATGTTCAATGTTCTAAGTCACTTGGGTTGGTTTACAGAAGTAAGGGAAAATTTTCTGAATTGGCGGACAAGGTGGAGTTGGGGTTGATTTTGTCCATGAGGAAATGAAAGATGAATACAACAATAGCTCAGCATTTACAATGCCGGAAATGTAATTGAAATAATTGAAAATGGCTAAAATTCAATTCAAGTTGTGATAAGGATGCACCTTTAACAAGGTTATGTTGTTCTTGGCTGTTTTTTAGGCGGCCGTAAGAACACAGGTTCTGAAAAGCCTGGGCTTGGATGGGTTTTAGGGCCAATTTGACTATTGCTAACAGATACTGCTTCAGGAAAAAAGGCTTTCAAGTTTTAAAAAAATGCACTTGTACAATGAAAGGGGAGTGGCCAGTTCTGTCAGCTCAGCTTTTCTCTGATTTGGTTTGATTTTTGGTAGTCTAGCTCTTCACTGAAAGCAATGTTGATGCTTCTGGACCCAAAGAAGCAGGTCCATGCTGATCATCTCTCTCTCTCTGACATCTAAGAGAGCTAAGAGCAGCAAGGAGGGGACATGAAAGGTCCCTAGTCGGTAGGATTAGGGAAAACCCTAAGGCTTTTTATAGGTATGTTAGGAATAAAAGAATGACTAGGGTAGGAATAGGTCCAGTCAAGGATAGTAGTGGGAAGTTGCGTGTGGAGGCGGAAGAGATTGGGGAGACACTGAATGAATACTTTTCGTCAGTATTCAATCAGGAACAGGTGGCAGATTACAGCCACTGTACTCCCCAGCAACTCAAGACAACTTATACTTGTGTTCCAAACTCTGGTTTTCCTGTTTTAATTTGTAAAAAGCTATTCCTTAAAATCTTAAATCAATTCACCACAACCATGAGATAATATGAGATGTATGACATTTATTTGTATTTAATTTAGAAGTGTCACCTTCAATGATAAACCCTTGTAAACCCAAGTCAAAAACACTTGGGGAAAGCGGTAGATGTGGTATATATGGATTTTAGTAAGGCGTTTGATAAGGTTCCCCATGGTAGGTTACTGCAGAAAATACGGAGATATGGCATTGAGGGTGAGTTGGAGGTTTGGATTAGGAATTGGCTGGATGGAAGAAGACAGAGGGTAGTAGTTGATGGCAAAGTTTCTTCATGGAGTGCCGTCACTAGCGGTGTTCCGCAAGGATCTGTTTTGTGACCATTGCTGTTTGTCATTTTTATAAATGACCTGGAAGAGGGGTTAGAAGGTTGGGTGAGCAAGTTTGCGGATGATACGAAAGTCGGAGGAGTTGTTGACAGTGAGGAAGGATGTGGCAGGTTACAGCAGGATATAGAGAAGCTGCAGAGCTGGGCAGAAAGGTGGCAAATGGAATTCAATGTAGCTAAGTGTGATGTGATTCACTTTGGGAAGAATAACAAAAAGATGGGGTACTGGGCTAATGGTCGGATACTTGGTAGTGTGGATGAGCAGAGGGATCTTGGTGTCCATGTACACAGATCTCTGAAAGTTGCCACCCAGGTAAATAGTGCGGTGAGGAAGGCATATGGCGTACTGGCTTTTATTGGTAGAGGAATTGAGTTCCGGAGTCCTGAGGTCATGATGCAGTTGTATAAGACTCTGGTGCGGCCGCATCTGGAATATTGTGTGCAGTTTTGGTCGCTATACTATAGGAAGGATGTGGAGGCACTGGAACGGGTGCAGAGGAGGTTTACCAGGATGTTGCCTGGTATGGAAGGAAGATCGTATGAGGAAAGACTGAGACACTTGGGGCTGTTTTCATTAGAGAAAAGAAGGTTTAGGGGTGACTTGATTGAGGTGTACAAGATGATTAGGGGGTTAGATAGGGTTGACAGTGTGAACCTTTTCCCGCGTATGGAGTCAGCTATTACGAGGGGGCATAGCTTTAAATTAAGGGGGGGTAGATATAGGACTGAAGTTAGGGGTAGGTTCTTCACTCAGTGAGTCGTAAGTTCATGGAATGCCCTGCCTGTAGCAGTGGTGGACTCTCCCTCTTTATGGGCATTTAAGCGGGCATTGGATAGGTATATGGAGGATAGTGGGTTAGTATAGGTTAGGTGGGCTTGGATCGGCGCAACATCGAGGGCCAAAGGGCCTGTACTGCGCTGTATTCTTCTATGTTCTATGTTCTATCTCTCCCTGGGTTGGACTTTGCCTTTTGTGCCAAGGAGTGTTTATGGGGATTGTTGCAAGTATTTTGGAACAAAATCATTAAGTTGGGATAATCTGTTGGGTTTTTGGATAGGTAAAGTTATTCAGTATTCTGTTCTCTTTTGTTTGAGTTTCATTCAGTAATCGCGTAAATAAATTCCATTTTGTTTAAAATTGAGTGGTTTGACCAGCTGCGTCCCTCCTGAAATATCCGTGTTACATCTGTTTAAAACAACTGGAAAAGGTAGGGTCCAGGCTATTTCCTTGAAATGTTTTTAGGGAGTCCGGCCTGATCCATAACAGACTGGGGGTTCTTTCCGGGATTTGTTCTATCATTCCAAATTAAGATTCGGGTTGCTGATCTCAAAGGCAACGAGTGGAAGATGTTAGTGTTTTTTGTTCCAGGTATTGAATTCAGTTGGTTTAAACATTGCTTGGGTTGGGAATGGCTCTTTCAGTCACCAGGAGTTTTCTGGAGGTGGAAGAAGTGACTTTGAGGGTTTTGCAAAAGTTGATTAAGGCCAAGCTGCTGGAATTAGCAGTTGAAACTTTATTGCTGGAACAGCACAGCAGGTCAGGCAGCATCCAGGGAACAGGAGATTCGACGTTTCGGGCACAGGCCCTTCTTCAGGAATTCCTGAAGAAGGGCCTGTGCCCGAAACGTCGAATCTCCTGTTCCCTGGATGCTGCCTGACCTGCTGTGCTGTTCCAGCAATAAAGTTTCAACTTTGATCTCCAGCATCTGCAGACCTCACTTTCTGCTGGAATTAGCAGACAAGCTGCAGTTGGAGCTGCCTCTTTCCATGATAGCTCAGCCTTTAAATTTGCTGGAAATGCCATCAGAATCTTTAGAGATGGCTAGAATTCAATTGAAAATGAAGCAGCTTGGGTTAGAGACAAAAGAGATGGAAAGGGCAGCAGAAATTAAACAGTTTGAATTACAGTTAAAAGCAGGGGAAAGAGAAAAAGCATTTAGCAGAGCAAAAAGAAAAAGAGAGAGAAAGACAGAAGATAGAGAAAGAGAGAGAGAGAAGAGAGAGAAAAGAAGAGAGTGGAAAGAAGGAAAGAGAGGGAGTTTGAATTTCAGAAATTGACACTTAGACAGGACTTCAAAAATTCACTTTCTGAAGTAGTGCAAACTCATTTGGAAAAGCAGAGAGTTAAAATGGCAAGGTTAGCAGCTGAAGAGGCTGACAATTATGAGCTGGTCCATAAATCAAAATTTGGCTTCCAGAATCAGTTTCAACCCATAAGAGATAGAAATTGGGTAAAGAGAAATCCTCACGTGGAAAGGGAAAGGTGGATCTCGGTGAAGATCGTAAGGAGAACTTACCACAGGGTAAAAAGAAAGCCCTTGAAAGGGAAGAAGTTAAAAAGCTCCAGTGTTTAAGCTGCAATAAAGTAGGCCACATGAAATCACAGTGTTGGTGGGTTAGGAAAAGCACTGAGAAGCCAGATGTAGAAAGATGAAGAGATATGAATAGTCTGAAGGACTATTGCCAGAAAACAGTACTAGTAATTGGAATTCACAGTGAGACAAGAACCATTCAATTATGTAGAATGAGGGTAGAGAGTCCAGTGAAGAGTGGAGAAGTCGTAGTAGGAGTACTGAACAAACTGTCAGTCCAGGAATACAATTTGTCCTTGCGCATGATATAGCTGATTCACCGGTAGGAGTGTTGCCTACTGTGGTTGAAAAGCCAGTGGAAATTCAGGCAACTGAATTATTGCAGGACACATATCCTGGGATTTTTCCTGACTGTGTGGTAATGAGGTCACAAAGTCACTAGTTAAAACAGGAGAGATCAAAGAGTACAGACAAGAAAGTTGGAGTAAAATTAGCAGAGACCCTGTTTGAACAGATGGTGGAGACAAACCAGGAGCAGATAGACGACTGTGCAGCCATCTTTAGCTCAGATAAATTAACTGAATTACAGCAGAAAGATGAAAACTTAAAGCAATTGCATCAAAGCAAGGCAGGCACAGAAAAAGAATCCAAAAGTATCCTTATATGTTACTATCGTAAAAATGATGTCTTAATGAGGAAATGGAGATGATCACATATTCAGGCAGATGAGAAATGGGCAGAAGTCGTATTGCCAGTGGGTTGTAGAAAGGGGTGTGTTGCAAGTGGCACAAGAGCTACCAGTAGGGGAACATGTAAGAGTGAAAATAAACACAAGCTAAAATACAAAAACATTTTTACTGGCCTGGACTGCATAAGGACGTAGTTTAATTTTTGGTTAGGGTCAGAGCGGTGCTGGAAAAGCCTCTGGAAATCCTGAGACTTTCCTGATGAAGGGCTTTTGGCCGAAACATCGATTTTCCTGCTCCTCGGATGCTGCCTGACCTGCTGTGCTTTTCCAGAACCACTCTGATCTAAACTCTGGTTTCCAGCATCTGCAGTCCTCACTTTTGCCTCATAGTTTAATTTTGCTAGTCGTGTTAAACATGTCAGATAATTAGAAAACCACAGGCAGTAACAAAACCCGCACCTTTAATGCCTATTCCTATATTTGAGGAACCTTTTACAAGAGCTCAATTGATTACATAGGGCCCCTACTTAAAAGAAAAAATGGGAATCAGAATTTGTTCACAATAATGAATGTGCCCACTAGATTTCTAGAGGCTGTTCCATTATGTAATATCATAGCTAAAAGGATTATAGAGGAGTTACTCAAATTTTTCACTAGATATGGACTACCCCAAAGAGATACAATCAGATCAAGGGTCAAACTTTACATCAAAAGTGTTCAAGGACGTTATGGAGAGCTTAGGAATAAAACATTTCAAATCTACTGCGTACCATCCAGAGTCACAGGGAGCAGTAGAAAGGTGGCATCAGACATTAAAGATCATGTTGAAGGCTTAGAATCAAGACTATCCAGATGACTGGACAAGGGAATTCCATTTGTTCTTTTTTGTGACCAGAGATGCACCAAATGAATCCACCAAATTCAGTCCATTTGAATTAGGTTTTGGGCATGAAGTGAGAGGACCGCTAAAATTGATAAAGGAGAAATTGGTAAGTCAGAATTCAGAGACCACATATTTAGACTGTTTATTAAAATTTTCAGGAATAATGAAATAGAGTGGGGGGAGTTGGCTTGACAGCATTTAAAAGTATTACAGCAGACAATGAAACAGGAAGCAGACAAGAAATCAAAAACCTGAAATTTTGCTAACAGAGATAAGGTGTCAGTGTTACTTCCAGTGATATGTGAACCTTTAAAAGCAAGGTCTAGTGGACCTTATCAAGTCAAAAGGAAGTTGAGTGAGGTGAACTCTTTGATAAGGAATCCAGAGAAAAAGAAATCTGACAGAGCATGTCATATGAATATGCTCAAGAGGTATTTTGACAGGGAAGGAAAGCCAAAGGATTCAGAGGATTCTGAATTGGATATTCCTCAAATTAAATTGGACAATGAGGAAATTGTCAAAAATTGGAATAAATTATTGAGTTACCTTCCAGAGGAAAATCAAAATGACCTGAAAGAGCTATTACTATCACATGGGGAGATATGTGGAAATAAACTGGGAAGTACTAACCGAATTATACATGATGTAGATATAGGAGATGCTGTTCCAGTTAAGCAACATCCTGATAGGTATAGCTCTCTAAAGATGGTATAGGTTTAAAAGGGGATTGAATGCATGCTCCAAGATGACATAATTGAAGTGAGTTAGTGACGAGAGCTCACTCATACTAATGGTGCCAAAACCAGATGGTACTCAACGGTTATGTGTGGACTATCGCAAAGTCAATGCAGTAACAAAGACTGACGCATATCAGATTCTGCGTTTGGAAGACTGTGTTGAAAAGGTGGGACAAGCAATTTATATTTTTAAGTTATAACATAGAACATAAAACATTACAGCAAAGTACAGGCCTTTCAGCCCTTGATGTTGCGCCGACCTGTGAAACCAATCTGAAACCCATCTAACCTACACTATTCCATTCTTGTTCATATACTGATCCAATGACCATTTAAATGCCCTTAAAGTTGGCGAGTCTACTACTGTTGCAAACAGTGCGTTCCATGCCCCTACTACTCTCTGAGTAAAGAATCAAACCTCTGACATCTGTCCTATTCTCTCACCCCTCAAAGTTATGTCCCCTTGTCCTAGCCATCACCATTCAAGGAAAAAGGCTTTCACTGTCCACCCTATCTAACCCTCTGATTATCTTATATGTCTCAATTAAGTCACCTCTCAACCTCCATCTCTCTAACTAAAACAGCCTCAGGTCCCTCAGCTTTTTCTTGTAAGACCTTCACTCCATACCAGGCAACATTCTCGTAAATCTCCTCTGAACCCTTTCCAAAGCTTCCACATCCTTCCTATAAAGTTGACCTTGCTCAGGGGATACTGGCAGATACCTTTGCAAAGGCAATTTCAACTTTCGTAAAGCCGAACTGACCCTATCAGTTTAAAGTCATGCCATTTGGTATGAAAACTGTGCCAGTCACATCTCAGAGACTAACCAATGAGGTTGGTTTTGGATTACCCAATTGTGTTGCACATATAGATGATCTAGTGATTTTTCGCCACACATGGAAAGAATATTTGCAACATTTATCAGACTTTTTTCAATCGACTTTGGAAGGCAGGCTTGTTGATGAACCAGGTTAAAGGTAAATTTAGCGGGGGAATCCAAGATGGCGGCGATCTAGAAATATTACGTTGTAGAGCTCCGCACCACATCGCAAGCGGGATGAAGTCCTAACCCATCCTACCCAAACCACCGCAATATCCTGGGATTCTGGAAAGGTCGTGGAGTCTCAGGAAATTGTTCGAGAACAACTTACCTTAGTATTCGCCATCCAGGGATGCCAAAGAAGGCTGAGGCTGGGCCCGTGGCTTTATTTCCGACCAGGCTCTGGTAAAGGAGCTCGCAAAATCTCGTGAGATGTTGGGTAAGCAGATCGAGGAGAAACTGGCCCCAATCTCTGTCATGCTGCAGAAGCTTGAGAAGCAGCTGGGAGACCTGGAGAAAAGGATGGATGAGGTAGAACTCAGGATCACAGTGTTGGAAGCTAATACCAATCCCTCCAAGATTAGGATCCAGGCCCTGAAGATGCAGGTCCATAATTTGCTTGACCAGGCAGATAACCTCAAGAATAGGGGCAAGAGAAAAAATATTCAGTTTGTTGGACTGCCAGAAGGTAAGGAAGGTGAGTGACCGGTAGAATTTATTGAGGACTGGTTGTCGAAATTCCTTAACTTGGAGGCTAGAATGGAAAGCTTGAAGATTGAGAGGGCTCATCGGGTCACAGTGCAGAGGTCAGGTCTGGACAATGTCCTCATCCTATCTTGATGCAGTTACATCAATATAGAGATAAAGAGAGAATCGTGGAAGCTTCCAGAATCCAGGGAAAGGATCTGAAGGCCTTAGTTTATGTTGGCTTTCAGATCATGTTCTTCCAGGACATCTCAGTGGTAGAAAAGAAAATCCTAAGAAAAGACTGAGGGAGCTCTAGATCCAGTACTCTCTGAGCTATCCAGCGGTGCTTCGGATCACCTTAGATAGACCTGTACATCTCTTTGACATGTTGGAGAAGGCAAGCGACTTTGTTGACAAATTAACTTAATCTGAACAATTTAGTATGTGCAAATAGTCGTGTTGTTTGGGTAAGTCTCTACTTTTCTTTAATAAAATTGGAAGTCTGGTCGGGGCTTTCTTTTCCTATCTTTTATTAGTAATAATCTGGTCTAAAATATGCTCAGGGTTGGCTGAGATGTTTAGTTTCACTTTCTAAGTTAAGTTATGCCAAAGGATGGGTGGAGTACTTACCTTTATTTTCAAAATTTCTTTGTTCACATTGTTATTCCATGGTGTATTTTCTTTCTTTTCTGCTTGTGTTTGTGATGCAGCTCAAGCTATGAGAGAAAATGGTTTGGCTGGCGAGATGCTTACTTATGGGCAGTTTATGCCTGATTCAGGGATTTAAATGCCCTGGCTGCTGTATTGGCAGCGGGATGGGAAGTTGGGTTTTGGGATGCTTAGATGCCCCCTTTGAGCAGGAGGTGAGTTCCCATATTCAGCACCATTGGCGCTTTATGTGTTTTTTTTGGTTTTGTTATATAGAGTCTTTGATACCTTTGTAGGTTTGTTAACTGGTTTACTTTGTAGTGGTTTTAGTTTATGTAGTTTTTGTGTTCAATGGATTTTGCGACACTAAGGCTCAGCAATTATTTGGGGTTCGAGTTCCTTGTCTCTGGAATCTAAATATTACTGCAGAAGGTTGTGGCTAATGACTTGATTTAATGGTGTACCTGGAACATCAAGGGAAGTCACTCACCAATTAAGAGGAAGAAAGTACTTTCAAGTCTTAGAAAGGAAAAGGTGGAAATTGCAGAAGACACACTTGGATGATAGGGAGCATTTGAAACTACAGCAGAATGGCTTTGATTGAGTTTACTTTTCATCTTTTAATACTAGACGTAGGGGAGTGGCTACATTGGTTTGGAGGAATCTCCTATTTAAGTTACTATAGTGTGTTAAAGACACACATGGGAGCTTTGTAATCCTCAAAACCCTGATAAACGGGGAAGAATATGGTGTTTTAAATGTTTACTGCCCTCTGGCCCATCCCCTCAAATTTCTGGTAGATGCGTTCTCTAAACTGATCAGTCTTGAGTCTGAGTATATCATTATAGGAGGAGATTTTAGGTGTGTTATGGATCCCACAGTAGACAGGTTGCCCAAAGGCCCCCTCCTCCGATACCCTCTGTACAAACTAAACAATTAGTGGATCTGTGTGTGGAGTTAGGGTTAGTGAATGTCTGGAAGCATCTCTACGCTACAGGCAGGGAAATTACATTTTTTTCCAATCTGCACAGGTGTCACACCAGGATTGACATTTTTTTGACAGTCGTGGCAACCCTGGACTTTTTGGCATCTTGTACGGTTGGTAATATTACGATCTCTCATTACGCTCCAGTGTACCAGTTGGTTAAGATTAAGGATGCTATAGTGGGTCCGAGGCACAAATGAATAGATCCCTTTATCTTTAAGGATAATGGTTTGTGGAGTATTTCTCTAAGAAATTTAGGGCATTTCTAGACATTAACTTAAGCTCTGTTAGTCGTCCACCCGTCCTTCGGGAAACTGCCAAAGTCTACAGGGGGTTAGTTATCTCCTACTCTGCCAGTAGGTAGCAGCAGAAGGGTGATCAGCAACAGCTCCTCGAAGCACGGTTGAAAGGCAGCCGAGAAGGCCTGCTTTGACAGGCTCTCATTGGTCAAGCTACAGAGGATTATGGTGCTGCGTCTGCATTGAATTCTGTGCTCACGCAAACAGCAAAGATGTAGCTTACTTTCACAAAACAAAGGTTGTCTGAGTATGGTAGCAAGTTAATCTTGCCAGGAAAAAGAGTGGCCCTCAAGCCATTGTGTCGATTAGGGATGGGGGTGGGAACCTAACATGTGATGCGAAAAAGATTAATGTGACATTTCAGAGATAATACTCTGAATTATACCAACCTGAGGGTTGTGAGGAGAGGCAGGCTAAGATGGAGTCGTTTTTCAAGGATCTGGAGCTCCTGGGTATGACCTTCAAACGAGGGTGTTTTCTCAATACCCTCTTATCAGAACATGAGGTGCAGGAGGCTGTGAAGCAGCTTCAGAGTGGAAAGGCGCCCGGTCCTGTTTATAACAAATTTATAAACATATTGTGAGGCCCAATGCTCCCCCTGATTTTCGATAAGCAAATGTTCAGGAGACTGAACGGCTGGTTCGATTCTTTTATTTGGCATCATAAGTGGCCTCTTATTAAATTAGCTAAACGCAATTGCCTCGCGGATTGGGGGGAGTGGATCTCCTGGACATTAAAAACTATTAACTAAGCTCACTTTTATCTTATATGAGCGATTGGGCTTGTGGGGACCCTCTTTCAATATGGTTAGACATCGAAACCTCTCAGGCAAAGTGCCCCCTTACTGGCTTGCTGTTTTTGGACAAAATGAGGACAATTAAGGAATATTGCCATAACCCAATAGTTATCAATACTATTAAAGCATGGAGAGCAATTCGGCAGAAGGAAGGCAATATTGGCAAAATATCTTTTCTTACACCTATAGTGGGTATGCCGAGTTTTCAACCAGGGATGATGGATTCAGGATTCAAACACTGGGCACTAGGGGTGTGCCTTGCATGGGAGATTTGTTTGAGGAAGACACAATGATGTATTTTGATCAGTTAGCACGGAAATACGAACTATCTAGCAGGGAGCTCTTTCATTTTTTCAAGTTAGGGATTTTATTCAAAAAAAGACCACACTTTTGACTGAACCCTACAAATCTGACATAGAGAGGGGGGTGCTCAGTATAAGAGTACACTTTCTGTCAGCACTTTATATCATCAGTTGGGGGATGCCCATTCAGATGAGTTTGATCAACTATGTATGGTATAGGAGAGAGAGCTAGGCATTGAGGTCTCCTCAGAGGCATTGGAAGATATTTAGGAAAATGCAAGAAAGACATAAATTTGCCATAGGACCCATGCTTTATAGTTGAAGGTTGTCCACATGGTCCGCTTGACTCCGGATTGTTTGTCAAAATTTAAACCAGGGGCATCTTCAACATGCCCAAGTGTAAAGTAGGCACGGGCACTCTTACCCATTGTCTCTGGCCGTGTGGTAGGCTTCAAACATATTGGAGCACTGTGGCGGGTGTGATGGAGGGGATTTTGGGTGTGAGGGTGAAGAAGGACCCGGTCTCTCTTCTTCTGGGCCTGCCCAGCGTGTTCCCTGCAGATGCGCATTAGAAAAAAACTCCTCACTTTCTGCACAAGAAAGTATACCTTGTTAGGCTGGGTATCCGAAAATCCTCTGGGCCTGTCAGGTTAGCAGAAGATTGGTATGGAGCATATCCCCTTGCATTTTCTTACAAATATGGTACACCTCAAAACTGAGAATATCTATGAGACATGCAGCCTTTTCTGGAATACCTGGACACAAGTTTGTCTGTCACACTAACAAGGGCTTTTATATGGCTGTAATGATTGTGCTTTTGGAGTCCAATATCCAGAGAGGGGGGAACAACTAACATATAAATAGGTGAAAATTAATGCTCTCGATATTCAAGAGTTAGTGTTTTGTTTGGATGAGATGTATTATTATTTATTGATTTGTTGTTAGTTATTATTTATTTCATTAAGTAGTTAGTTGGGTTTTTTAAAATATATTTTTATATGTTTATATATCTGTACATGAGAGCAGTTTGGGTTTTTAAATTATTTTTTGTGCTCTTTCTTTGTATTTGTTTTGTATCTGTTGTAATATTAAAAAATCTATTTTTCAATAAAAATATATTTAGAAAAGAGGGCATAGGTTTAGGGTGAGAGGGGAAAGATATAAAAGAGACCTAAGGGGCAACGTTTTCACACAGAGGGTGGTAAGTGTATGGAATGAGCTGCCAGAGGAAGTGGTGGAGGCTGGTACAATTGCAACATTTAAGAGGCATGTGGATGGGTATATGAATAGGAAGGGTTTGGACGGATATGAGCCGGGTGCTGGCAGGTGGGACTAGATTGGGTTGGGATATCTGGTCGGCATGGACGGGTTGGACCGAAGGGTCTGTTTCCATGCTGTACATCTCTATGACTCTATGACTCTATGACATGGATGAATGGCCCATGGGATGTGAAAACAAAAGTAATTGGGGAGTTTCCCATACCATCGACAAAAAGAGCAGAACTACATTTCCTGGGATTGAGTTGGTTTTCTCAAAAATTCGCACCAAACTTTAGCACTGTGTCTGTTTCACTCATTAAATAGCTAAAGAAAGGCAAGAAGTTTCAGTGGACAGCGGATTGACAGAAGGCATTTGACAGCCTGAGAGCTGTGTTAACCACTGCCCCATGTTAGTCACACCTAATTACGTAAAGCCATTCAAGCTAGCAGAGCAGATAATGTAGGTGTCAGTGCTATGCTCCTACAAGAAGATGATGAGAAGGTAGAGAGACCTATCAGGTATTTCTCCAGGAAACTGAACATTCATCAGCAGAAATATTCAGCGGTTGAGACAGAAACTTTGAGCTTGGTGTGGGTGTTACAATATTTTAATGGTTATGTTAAAAGTAATGTCGCTGAGACAATCGTACACACACCAACCATAAACCATTGAGGCTTATGGAGAAATTTAAAGACAAAAATGCCTGACCCTTTGATGGACCTTGTTGTGATAGCCATTCAACTTGAAAATTGTGCATGTGGCAGAACAATAAAATGTTGTTTGCCGAAGCATTGTCAAGAGTTGAATGAGAAACAGAAGCATTCGCTAGCAGGAGCAAAACAGACTGAAACAGAATGTAATAGTGCATGTTTGCATGATTATTGTCAATGTAATGTATATGTGTGTTATAGAGTACAAACAGTTTAAGATTAAGGGGTTTTAAAATGAAGCCGACTTTGGATATTGATATTTCTTTTTTTAAATGGGGACAATGCTGCTCTTTCAACAAATTTATGTTGTCCTTAGTTTTCTTTTCAGGAGGTACTAAAAAAACACAAGTTCTGAAAAGCCTGGGCTAGGATGGGTTTTAGGGCTGATTTGATTATAGTAACAGATACTGCTTCAGGTAAAAGGTTTTCAAGTATTAAAAAAAACTTGTACAATGAAAGGGGAGTGGCCAATTCTCCCAGCTCCGCTTTTCTCTGGTTTGGTTTGATTTTTGGTAGTCTAGCTCTTCACTGAAAGCAGTCAGGCAATGTTCTTGCTTCTGGACCCAAAGAAGCAGGTCCATGCTGATCCTCTATCTCTCTGGCTCTCTCAGTAAGACCCTGGGTTTGATTTTATCTTTTGTGCCAAGCAGTGTTATGGGGATTGTTGCAAGTATTTGGAACAGCATCATTAAGTTGGGATAATCTGTTAGGTTTTTGGATAGTTGTTGGGTTTTACGTTATTTAGTATTCTGTTCTCTTTTGTTTGTGTTTCATTCAGTAATCAAGTAAATAAATTCTGTTTTATTTAAAATTAAGTGGTTTGACCAGCTGCAGCCCTTCTGAAATATCCATGTTACACCTGCTTAAAACAATGAGCAAAGTTAGGGTCCGGGCTACTTTCTTGAAATGTTTTGAGGGGTCTGGCCTGGTCCATAACAAAATGAATGGCCTGAATATGAAAAGAAAATGAAACAGATTGAGTTATGATTGAAAGCAGAAGAAAAAGAAAGAATATCCTGGGGGGTAGGTTTGCTAGCACTCTTCGGGGGGGTTTAAACTAATTTGGCAGGGGGATGGGATCCGGACTTGTAGTCCAGCAAGTAAGCTAGCTGTGTGTCAGGATGCCCAAGACTGTAGGGAGGCTGTGGAGAAGGTAGCACTGACAGGGAATACTTGCGGACACAG
>NC_057723.1:76705018-76710916 GCF_004010195.1 Chiloscyllium plagiosum
GTTCGTTAGCAGAGGGATTGAATTCAAGAGTCGTTAAGTGATGTTGCAGCTGTACAGGACTTTGTTTAGGCCACATTTGGAGTACTGTGTGCAGTTCTGGTTGCCTCACTTTAGGAAAGATGTGGAAGCTTTGGAGAGGGTGCAGAGAAGATTTACCAGGATGTTGCCTGGAATGGAGAGGAAGTCGTACGAGGATAGGTTGAGAGTTCTCGGCCTTTTCTCGTTGGTACGGCGTAGGATGAGGGGTGACTTGATAGAGGTTTATAAGATGATCAGAGGAATAGATAGAGTAGACAGTCAGAAACTTTTTCCCTGGGTACAACAGAGTGTTACAAGGGGACATAAATTTAAGGTGAAGGGTGGAAGGTATAGGGGAGATGTCAGGGGTGGGTTCTTTACCCAGAGAGTGGTGGGGGCATGGAATGCGCTGCCCGTGGGAGTGGTAGAGTCGGAATCATTGGCGACCTTTAAGCGGCATTTGGATAGGTACATGGATGGGTACTTAATCTAGGTTAGAAGTTCGGCACAACATCGTGGGCCGAAGGGCCTGTTCTGTGCTGTATTGTTCTATGTTCTATGTTCTAGACAAAAAAAGTGATAAAGAAAAAGAAGAAAGGGAGAAACAGAGAACTTATGAATTTCAAAAGTTGAAAAGTGAAAGTTGACTTGAAATGATGTACTTAGGAGTGAAAGGTAGTGATAAAGAGCAAACCCAATACAACCAAAGGCCTGGTGGAGATCTATTAAAATATATCCAATGTTCAATGAGAAGGATGTAGCAACCTTTTTCATTTCATTTGAGACAGTGGCTAAACAAATGAAATGGCCACTGGCCATGTGAGTATTGTTGATTCAAGCAAAGTTGTTAGGAAGAGGAAGTGAGGTATTTGCAATCTAATGAGCTATCTGGGGAGTATGATGAGGTGAAAAAAGCTATCTTGAGTGCGTATGAGCTCGGGCAAGACGTCTACAGACAATATTTTAGGAATCTAAGCAGTGAACCTGCTCAAACGTGCATATAGTTTGAAAGATTAATAAAAGTAACTTTGTTAAGTGGTTAAGGGCATTGGAAATAGATCAAAGAGATGACACTCTTAGAGAGACTGTTATATTGGAGGAGTTCAAAAATTCACTTCTTGAATTAATGAGAATTCATCTGAAAAAAACAGAGAGCTAAAACTACAAGATTAGCAGCAGAAATGGCAGATGATTATGAGTTGGTTCATAAATCAAAGTTTGGCTTCAGACATCAATTTCAATTTGTAAGGGATACAAATTGGGGAAAAGAGAAATCCTCAGGTAGTATGATGATACTATTGCTTTAAGAAGTGTTCTTTTGTCCTATCTATATGAAGAAAGATTTTGAGACAAAGGCATCAAGTTGTATGTTGCAAGCCAATAGTAAAAAGCTTCTGAAGTCTTTGGTTTTTTTAAGTTGTAACAATAGAAGCAGCTTGAATGAGTGGAGTCAGACTCCCATAGAACCAAGGTTTTTGTTTAGCTTCCAGTAGTTGTTGGGGTTTCAAGCTGGTTGTGGAAGCTACTACGTCTCTCTCTCTCTCTGTTACAGATAAAAATTTGGATTCCTTCCCTGTTGCCAGAATCTCATGTAAGATAAGCTATTTTACTGACTTTGCCTTTGCCTAGGGTGTGTAAATGGAATATTGGGTTGCGGCTTAGTAGCGAAACAATCTATCACTCTGTTAAGTTTTTCCAAAAGAGTTAAATTTATACCAATTCTTCTTTCCTTTGTTTTTTTTTAACTACAGGGTAAGAATAAAGTGTTTTGCGTAAGGCTAAGCGGTAAGATAATTGACTTACATCTTGAGCACAACACTTTACACTTGCTTTTAAATAAGAAAGAAGTTAGGATCTAAGCTCAACATTAACAATGGTCAAAAATGCATTCAGAATCATTGGGAATGGCTAAAATTCAATTGTAAATGAAACAGCTTGAATTTGAGGCAATAGCAAGGAGAAAAGAAAGGGAAAAGGAAATGAAACAGTTTGAATTACAATTAAAAGCAGAGGAAAAGAGAAAGGGAAGAATAGCCCTGGCAGAACAAAAAGGAAAAGAAAAGATGGCCTGAGCAGAGGAAAGGGAGAAAGAGTGTTTTTGAACTTCAGAAGTTGACAATGAAAGAGAAAAGTCAATTTAAAATGCCAAAGGTAGGAGGGAGGCATAGTGATGAGGAGCAGACACATCATTGTCAAAAACCCGGTAGGATCAATTTAAGTATGTGCAAGCATTACCAAAGTTTGGTGAGAAAGATGTGGAAGCCTTTTTTCATTTTATTTGAGAAAGTAACTAAACAAAGGAAATGGCCAGTGACCATGGGATATTGTCGATTCAAGCAAAGTTGGCAGGTAGAGCTAGAGAGGTATTTGCATAACGATCAGAGGAGGAATCTGGGGAGTGTAATGAGATGAAAAAGCCATATTAAGTGCATATGAACTTGCACCAGAAGCCTAAAGACAACATTTTAAAACTCTAAGGAGGGACTTGCTCAAACTTATATTGAGTTTGAAAGGATCAAGCACAATGATAGGTAGACAAGGGCATTGAAAATAGATCAGACTGTTATGGACCAGACCCCCTGAAAACACTTTAAGAAGGTAGTCCAAACACTAACTTTTTCTTATGTTAAAAGCAGATGTAAAATGGATATTCCAGGAGTGATGCAGCTGGTCAAACCACTCAGTGTTAAGCAAAACAGAATTTATTTAAACACTACAGTTGAAATATGAACAAAAGAAAACAGAATTTAGAATAACTTAACTATTTGGAAACCTAACTGCCTCAAAATCGCAATTTTACAAAGGAGTTGTTTCAATACCTGTAACATCCCAAAAACAGACCCCTTCGCAAATGGTTCTTACAGGGAGGAGATATTGTAAAGAGAAGAGTCAGGCAAGAAGCATCTGTTGAAGAATGGAACCTTTTTACACAGTAACAACTTCTCCGCTACTAACAGTTTCTAACTGCCAGCTAAAACTAAACCAAACTAGAAAAAAACTTGAAATGGAAGAACTGGCCACTCACTTTTCATTGTCCAACTGCTTTTAAAATAAAAACCTAAAGGCATCCTCTGATTGTTGACAGGCAGTGACTGTTAGCCTTTTAGGTACCACTGATTTTACAACCCCAATGGAAAAAAAAACAAGGACAACATAGCCTTGTTAAAAGGGGCAGCATCGTCACAAGACATACGAGGCTCTTAGAGAGATTTGTTTAGGAGGAGTTCAAAAACTTACTTCCTGACGTAGTGAGAAATCATTGAAAGAGCAGAAAGTTAAAACTGTAAGATTAGAAATGGCAGATGATTATGAATTGGTTCATCATTAAAGTTTGACTTTTGACATCAATTTCAATCTCTGAGGGATAGAAATTGTAGAAAAGAGAAGTCTTCAGTTAGTAAACAAAAAGGAGATCTCATTGAAGAATCAGATAAGTTAATTGTTGATTTAAGTCTGTCTAAGAGAAAGGCTACAGTAGTGAGTATAGTGGATTCTTTCTTGATTATATGTTTTTGGAGATAAGTCTCTTGATTAAACTTAAAATATAAGCCATAGCTAATAATTTAACCTGGGGCAGTGTTTGTAGAGGAATAAGACGGTGTTATTTTCTGGGTCTGTAGATTGTGAAAGAGCAAAAATGACCTTTGCAGTGATATGTCCTTCTTGTCAGATGTGGGAGTTTAAAGAGAGTTTAAGGGCTACTGCGGATTATATCTGCCATGAATACTGTTAGATGCGAATCTTATCAGATCAAATGGATCGGTTAGAGAGGCAGATAGAAGCGATGAGGAATTTGCAACAGCAACAGTATATGATGGATGGCAGTTATAGGAAGGGGGGAAAGTCTCAGATACAGTCACATAGATGGGTTTACTCCAGGAAGGGTGAGAGAGGTCGGCACCTAGGGCAGGAGTCGTTTGTGGGTATACCCATTTCAAACAGGTATGCTGTTTTGGAAAATGTAGGGGGTGATGGATTCTCAGGGGAATGTAGCATGAACAGCCAAGTTTCTGGTGTTGAGACTGGCTCTAATGCAATGAGGGGTACGTCGGCTTCCAAGAGATCAATTGTGTTAGGGGATTCTGTAGTCAGATGTACAGACAGACGTTTCTGTGGCCAGCAGAGAAAAAGCAGAATGGCGTGTTGTTTCCCTGGTGCCAGGATGTCTCAGAGAGGGTGCAGAATGTTCTCACGGGGGAGAGAGGCCAGCAGAAAGTCATTGTCCACATTGGAACCAACGACATAGGAAGGGAAAAGGTTGAGAATCTGAAGGGAGATTACAGAGAGTTAGGCAGAAATTTAAAAAGGAGGTCCTCAAGGTAATATCTGGATTACTCCCAGTGCTATGAGCTAGTGAGGGCAGGAATAGGAGGATAGAGCAGATGAATGCATTGCTGAGGAGCAGGTGTATGGGAGAAGGATACACATTTTTGGATCATTGGAATCTCTTTTGGGGTAGAAGTGACCTGTACAAGAAGGACGAATTGCACCTAAATTGGAAGAGGACTAATATACAGGCAGGGAAATTTGCTAGAATTGCTTGAGAGGATTTAAACTAGTAAGGTGGGGGGGTGGGACCCAGGGAGATAGTGAGGAAAGAGATCGATCTGAGACGGGTACAGCTGAGAACAGAAGTGAGTCAAACAGTCAGGGCAGGCCAGGACAAGGTAGGACTAATAAATTAAACTGCATTTATTTCAATGCAAGGGGCCTAACAGGGAAGGCAGATGAACTCAGGGCATGGTTAGGAACATGGGTCTGGGATATCATAGCAATTATGGAAACATGGCTCAGGGATGGGCAGGACTGGCAGCTTAATGTTCCAGGATACAAATGCTACAGGAAGGATAGGATGGGAGGCAAGAGAGGAGGGGGAGTGGCCTTTTTGATAAGGGATAGCATTACAGCGGTGCTGAGGGAGGATATTCCTGGAAGTACATCCAGGGAAGTTATTTGGGTGGAATTGAGAAATAAGAAAGGGATGATCACCTTATTGGGATTGTATTATAGACCCCCCCAATAGTCAGAGGGAAATTGAGAAACAAACTTGTAAGGAGATCTCAGCTATCTGTAAGAATAATAGGGTAGTTATGGAGGGGATTTTAACTTTCCAAACATGGACTGGGAGTGCCATAGTGTTAAAGGTTTAGATGGAGAGGAATTTCCTAAATGTGTACAAGACAATTTTCTGAAGATCAGCAAGGCGGCCTTTGTGTGGAGCCACGGAAATGGGGGAGATACTAAATGAATATTTTGCATCAGTATTTACTGTGGAAAAGGATATGGAAGATATAGATTGTAGGAAATAGATGGTGACATCTTGCAAAATGTCCAGATTACAGAGGAGGAAGTGCTGGAAATGGGTAAAGGTGTACCCTCGAACTCTGTGGGAAGCTAGAGCAGTGATTGCTGGGCCTCTTGCTGAGATATTTGTATCATCGATAGTCACAGGTGAGGTGCCAGAAGACTGGAGGTTGGCAAACGTGGTGCCACTGTTTAAGAAGGGCAGTAAAGACAAGCCAGGGAATTATAGACCGGTGAGCCTGACCTCGGTGGTGGGCAAGTTGTTGGAGGGAATCCTGAGGGACAGGATGTACATGTATTTGGAAAGGCAAGGATTGATTCAGGATAGTCAACATGTCTCACAAACTTGATTGAGTTTTTTGAAGAAGTAACAAAGAAGATTGATGAGGGCAGAGCAGTAGATGTGATCTATATAGACTCCAGTAAGGTGCTCGACAATGTTCCTCATGGGAGACTGGTTAACAAGGTTAGATTCATGGGCGGCACGGTGGCACAGTGGTTAGCACTGCTGCCTCACAGCGCCAGAGACCCGGGTTCAATTCCCGCCTCAGGCGACCGACTGTGTGGAGTTTGCAC
>NC_057723.1:76711849-76716471 GCF_004010195.1 Chiloscyllium plagiosum
ACAATTGCAACATTTAAGAGGCATGTGGATGGGTATATGAATAGGAAGGGTTTGGACGGATATGGGCCGGGTGCTGGCAGGTGGGACTAGATTGGGTTGGGATATCTGGTCGACATGGACGGGTTGGACCGAAGGATCTGTTTTCATGCTGTACATCTCTATGACTCTATGAACATCAAGGCTGTTTGCCACATGTTAAAAAAGGAACCCTTGATGAGGGGATGAGAAGCAAAAACTGTCAGGTGATTTTTCTGAAATAAAAAAAGACATCTTAGAATTGGTCTTTAACAAAAGCACTGGGAAGACACATATGGTAAAACAAGACAAATCAGAGGAGTTTATTAAAATGGCAAAGGAGACCCCATTGGAGGCTAAAAAGCTCCAAAAGTCTGGTCAGGGATTAATTAATAAGACAATAGTAGATGTCATCAAAGAACTTACCTGAGTAGGTAAGGTTTACTCATGTATTCCAGGAGGAGTAGGTGAAGAAGTTACTTTTAGAAGCTTTGGGAGCATGTCAATCTTCACTGGGGAAAAATGAGGAGATAGGTAACTTCGAAAAGAGTTCAGCATGGACTTGTTGGACCAAGGGGTCTGTTTCCATGCTGTATGACTCTGAGGCTATGTGGAACTCATGGTGAGAAGAGTAGTATTCATTGTGTCAGGTGAGGTTGGAGAATCTGATGAAAAGTGGTGATGCGGTGGTAGGAGTAATAGAAAAGTTCTCGGGTTCAGAAATATAATTTATCCTCTTTAATGATACAGCTGAATTACAAGTGGAAGTGAAGCCTGTAGTAGTTGAAAAGCCAATGGAAAATCAAATGATTGAGGTGGTACAGGAAGTATATTCTGGGGTTTTTCTTGACTGTGTAATAACAAAGTCACAAAGCCACAGGTTGAAGTAGGAGGAGAAATCAGAGAGTAAAGATAAGGAAGTTGAAGTCCAATCATCAGAAACTATGTTTGATCAAATGGTTAAGAAAAGAAATAAGAACAGGTGTAAGACAAGTTGATATTTTTAGTTCGGAGAAATAAGCTGAATTACATCAGAAAGATGAAAAGTAAAGTGTTAAAGAGGAAGAATCTCAATCTATCCCAGAATGTTACTCTTTCAAAACTGAAGTCCTGATGAGAAAATGGAGGTCATCACATATTCAGGCAGATGAAAAATGTGCAGATGTTCATCAAGCTGTATAACCAGTGGGTTATAGGAAGGAGGTGTTGCAGGTAGCACATGATTTACCAGTAGGAGGTAATTTGGGAGTAAGGAAAACTCAAGCCAAAACACAAAACTGCTTCAAGTGGCTTGGACTGCATAAAGTTGTGGTTGAATCTTTCTGGACATATCACATGTGTCAGGTAATTGGAAAAACTCAGGCAGCGATACAACTAGCACTGATAATACCTATTCCAGTATTTGAGGAACTTTTAACAAGAGCCTTAATTAATTGCATAGGAGCCCATCCTACAGCAAAAAAAAGAGGATTTTTTTTGTTGACCATAATGGACACATCTTCTAGATTTCCAGAGGCTATTCCATTATACAGTGTCAGAGTTGTTACAACATGGCGGTGAACCCTTCTGCTAATTAAACCAAATCCTCAAAAAAGCTCACCTCACCTCAAAATCTGTTAAAAGTATGAGTGACAGAGAACTCCCAAATTCCAGTATTTAAAGAAAAAAAAGCAATTTATTAATTAACTCTAAAAGTGAACATTAAACAACAACTATTTACAACTCTAAGTCTCCTTTCTCTTAAATGCTTGTTATCTGCCTTAAACTCTATAACTTCATACTATTCCAATAACCACCCAAATTAAAATTACATCAACTTAATTTTAAAACCAAACAGCAGCTGTCGTCTCCATTGTCCTCCTCCTTTCGGCTAACGATCTCCCTGGGTCGTCTTCTGTCTTTTACTGCAAAGATATTTCATATGAAAAAGGGACCTTTGATAGAGAGTGCTTTGAATGGCAGTTACTCTCTCAATGGCAGTTGCTCTCTGTCTAACTTTCTAAATGTCTGCTTTTTTCATACCCCAAACATCGATCATCTCATTGGTTCAAGGTTGGCAAACAATAAATTTAAACTCAGTTGGGTTTTAGTATCCTGGTGTATGATTTAAATTGATTGGTTGGATTTGAATTGCAGTCAAATCACCTGAGGTATCTAGTTTACAGACAAATTTTACATCTTTTCAACTTTCCAGTACGCTCTAAAACTACTAGCTAGTCATATGACAGGTGCCTGAAAGCTCTCAGTGCAAAACAGTTTTCACTCTCTCTTTAAGGTCCAATACATGCCATTAACTTCATTACACAGCTAAAAGAATTGTAGAAGAGCTATTCAATTTCTTTACTACTTCGGGACTATCTACAGATAGACAATTGGATCAAGGGTCAAATGTCATATCAAAATTATTCTAGGAAGTTATGGATAGCTTAGGAGTAAAACCATTCAAACCCAGAGTGTGCCATGCAGCTTATTGAGAGGAGAAAGTGAGGACTCCAGATGCTGGAGATCAGAGCTGAAAATGTGTTGCTGGAAAAGCGCAGCAGGTCAGGCAGCATCCAAGGAGCAGGAGAATCGACGTTTCGGGCATAAGCCCTTCTTCAGCCCTTATTGAGAATCAAGATTATCCAAAGGACCAGGATAAAGGAATTCCATTTGTATTTTTTACAATTAGGAATGCATCTAATGAATCAACCAAATACAGTCCATTTGAATTAGTTTTAGGGCATGTGGTGAGAGGACCACTGAAATTAATTAGTCAGAGTTCAGAGACCACATATTTCAACTCTGTGTTAAGTTATAGGAAAAGATTAAACAGAACAGGGGAGTTGACTAGACAGCATCTAAAAATAGCACAGCACGTGATGAAACAGGAAATAGACAAGAGTTTAAAAATTTGTGATTTTGCTAATAGAGATAAAGTGTTAGAGTTACTACCAGTGGTAGGTGAATACTTAATATTAGGTTTAGTGAGCCTAACAAATTGAAAAAAAAATGAGTGAGGTGAATTATTTGGTGAGAACACTAGATAGAAGAAAAACTCATAGAGTGCATCATATCATCACTTCAAATGGTATTTTGATATGGAATGAAAATAAAATGAGAATGTGGTACTAGTTACAACTCAGAGTGAAGAACCAAATCCAAATATATTTGAACTTGATATTCCTCAAATTATATTGGACAATGAGTAAATTCTCAAAAAAATTGAATAACTTATTGAGTTACCGCCCAGAGGAAAATCAAAATGAACTGAAAAAGTTATTATAATCACATGAGGCGATATGTGGGAATGAGCTGAGAAGTATTAAACTGATTGTGAATGATGCAGATATAGGAAATGTTGCACCAACTGAGTGACATCTTTACAGGCATATGCTCTAAAATTGGCATGGATTCAAAAAGAGATTGAAAGTATGCTCAGAGATGACATAATTGAAGTGAGTTGCAGCTAGTGGAGCTCACCCATGGTACTGGTGCAGAAACCAGATTGTACCCAATGATTATGTGTGGACTATTGCAAAATCAATTCAGTTGGAAAATATTCATATCGTATTCCAAGTTTAGAAGATTGTATTGAGAAGGTTGGACAAGAAACTTATATTTTGAGTGCGAGCAGCGATTTTGAGTGCGAGCAGCGATTTTGAGTGCGAGCAGCAGCAGAGTGTAAAGGAATCCGGAAGGCTACAGCTAAGGTGAGACAGTTTGTTTTAAAATTACTTACTGGTAGCGGGCAGCCGTGTTTTTTTTTCTCTTTTCACAGAAAGAGCGGGAGCAGAGGGGGACGTGACGAAGACCAGAGGGGCAGCCGGCTAGTTTTTTTCCCTATAAAAGTGCGCAGGAGAAGACCCCGAGGCACTACAGAGGTAGTGCCTCCCACCCTCCCTCCTCCTCTAACCTAATAATAAGCCCCATTGTGGTAAGTAGGTAAGTGCTGCATTTTGCATGTTCTATTCTTTAGACCCAGATTTTTTTTTTAAAAAAAGGTTACTTTTAGAGGGATGGCAGTGAAGGCAGTGCAAGGTTCCTCTTGCAACATGTTTGAGGTGAGGGATGCCATGGCCGTCCCTGCTGATTACACTTGCAGGAAGTGCACCCATCTCCAGCTCCTCCAAGACCGTGTTAGGGAACTGGAGCTGGAGTTGGATGAACTTAGGATCATTCGGGAAGCAAAGGGGGTCATAGATCAGAGCTTTAGGGAAGTAGTAACTGCAGACAGATGGGTGACAGTGAGGGGGACTGGGAGGAAGCAGCCAGTGCAGGGACCCCCTGCGGCCGTTCCGGCCGTTCACAAGTATACCGTTTTGGATACTTGTGGGGGGGACGACTACCAGGGGTAAGTAACGGGGCTCAGGTCTCTGGCACGGAGCCTGTCCCCGTTACAAAGAAGGGAAGGGTGAAGAAGAACAGAGGAGTAGTAATTGGGGACTCGATAGTTAGGGGCACAGATAGGCGGTTTTGTGGGAACGAGAGAGACTCACGATTGGTATGTTGCCTCCCAGGTGCAAGGGTACGTGATGTCTCTGATCGTGTTTTCCGGGTCCTGGAGGGGAAGGGGGAGCAGCCCGAAGTCGTGGTCCACATTGGCACCAACGACATAGGTAGAAGGA